>NC_084624.1:13837484-13972484 GCF_033978795.1 Nerophis ophidion | reverse complement strand
CCTAAAGGAAAACCTTTTTAAATGATAGTCAGATCCATACTGAAGATGCCCAAGTGTTTTTTAAAGCTTTGGCCCATAAAACATGTTTACAGGGAAATTTGGGTTGCTTCGTTTACGTGTAGAAAGGGTGGTCCCCACAAGTCATGAACGAAAACTTGGTCAGAAATTGCGAATGATAACCGGTAAATGTGTGTGTGTGTGTGTGTGTGTGTGTGTGTGTGTGTGTGTGTGTGTGTGTGTGTGTGTGTGTGTGTGTGACTTTGATGTCCTAGTTGAGTTCCTGGTGACAAATATGTCCAAATGTCTTCCTTTATTCTGCTGTTTGAGTGTTGAACTTTTGTCTTCCAGTCAATAATTAACCGTGTTTTTGTGTTTGGAGATCACAAATATGCTTTAGCACCTTTGTAATCCAGGCGGTGTGTGTATGTAAAACACTTCAAAACTAATCATTGACTATTTCACACAGTCGTCATCAAATAGATCTTTTTCTTACTTTGTCGAATAACAAAATTGTACCACATGTTTGTTATTTGGGTTTTTTCAGGACCGATATAGATTAATAGTAGTCAAGGAGGTCGATAATCCATCCGTTTTGTACCGCTTGTCCCTCTCGAGGTATTCATTTGCAGGAAAGGTTTTTTAACCATGAATATCATCATCTGTTGATGTTTTTTTAACATTATTTTTTAGGAAAGACGAGACCAGTAGTGACATAATGTTTGATGTTGTATTTAATTTATCCTCAAAAGAAAACATGTCTAAGAGGAGCATCAACATATCATTTCAAAATATGGAACATCTCCTGGAAAAATTGGTCAAAATTTGACATTTTTCTATTAATTTCATACTATTTTGTAACACTTTAATACATTGTAAGGTTTCCTCCTGAAATATTGTCAACATTTAAATAAAAACAATTCTGGGCTCTTTCACTTAGATGAAGCATTTTTCAAGATGGCTGACATCATTTTTTCCTGGGTGTTACAGAAAGTATGAGAATGTGTGAGGTGCTGCCTCACCTCCTTGACTTATATATAAATATGGGATATAATAATCCCATATTTGCCAAGATATTCACACAAGATCTGGATTGTTGTCAGACATATCTTCTCTGTTATCGTTATGCCCATCCATGAATGACGGAACATGAAACTTGTGGCGCTCCCTAAATGAATGTTTCGTACAGAGGCTTTGCAGTAACCAAAACAAACAAAACACGACCAGAGAGACACCAGGAAAGAAGGACAAAAAACAGATTTCCAGGCAAAAAAAAATGTCATATCATTGTTATCGTATGTGCATATATTGTATCTTTTCATGTAGTTGTTTTATTTGTTAAAAAAAAAAAAAAAAGCGGTTACCAATACACTTTGTTTTAAAATCTGCTCATATGTCACTGCTTGATATACTGTCTCTATCGCATGTGATATCACAGGACTGTTTGTATCGCACAGGATATCATACAAAAGTAAAGATAGTGCGAGACTGCTCGTATTGCACATGATATCACACACCTGTAAACACGCTGCAGGACTGTTTCTATCACACATGATATCACACACAATTAAACACGCTGCAGGACTGCATGTATCGCACGTGATATCACACACCATTGAATGTGCTTCAGGATCGCTTGTACAGCACATAATATCACACACAAGTAAACACGCTGCAGGACCGCTTGTATCGCACATAATATCACACACAACTAAATGCTGCAGGACTGCTTGTATCGCATATGATGTCACACACAAGTAAACACAATGCAGGACTGCTCATATTGCACATGATATCACACACCAATAAGCATGCTGCAGGACTGCTTGCATCGCACATGATATCACAAAGCAGTAAACACACTGCAGGACTGTTTCTATCACACATGATATCACACACAAGTGAACATGCTGCAGGACCGCTTAAATCGCACATGATATCCCACACGAGTAAACATACTGCAGGACTGCTTGTATCACACATGATATCACACACAATTAAACACACTACAGGACCGCTTGTATCGCATATGATGTCACACACAAGTAAACACAATGCAAGAGTGCTCGTATTGCACATGATATCACACACCAATAAGCATGCTGCAGGACTGCTTGCATCGCACATGATATCACACACCAGTAAACACGCTGCAGGACTGTTTCTATCACACATGATATCACACACGATTAAACACGGTGCAGGACCACTTGTATCGCACATAATATCACACACAAATAAATGCTGCAGGACTGCTTGTATCGCATATGATGTCACACACAAGTAAACACAACGCAGGACTGCTCGTATTGCACATGATATCACACACCAATAAACACACTGCAGGACTGTTTCTATCACCCTTGATATTACATACAAGTAAACACACTGCAGGACCGCTTGTATCGCACATGATATCACACACCTGTAAACACGCTGCAGGACTGTTTCTATCACACATTATATCACACACAATTAAACATGCTGCAGGACTGCTTGTATCGCACATTATATCACACACAAGTAAACACGCTGCAGGACCGCTTGTATCGCTCATGATATCATGCACATGTAAACATGCGACAGGACCGCTTGTATCGCACATGATATCACACACCAATATATGTGCTGCAGGACCGCTTGTATTGCACGTGTTATCACACACAAGTGAACATGCTGCATGACCGCTTAAATCGCACATGATATCACACACTAGTAAACACGCTGCAGGACTGTTTCTATCACACATGATATCACACACAATTAAACATGCTGCAGGACTGCTTGTATCGCACATGATATCACACACAAGTAAACACGCTGCTGGACCGCTTGTATCGCACATGATATCACACACATGTAAATATGCGACAGGACCGCTTGTATCGCACATGATATCACACACCAATATATGTGCTGCAGGACCGCTTGTATTGCATGTGTTATCACACACATGTAAACATGCTGCAGGACATGATATCACACACAAGTAAAAACACTGCAGGACTGTTTTCATCCCACACAAGTAACACAATGCAGAACTGCTTGTATCGCACATGATATCACACACAAGTAAACATGCTGCAGGACCGCATGTGTAGCACATAATATCGCACACTAGTGAAAGCGCTGCAGGTACACTTTAAATGCACTTGATATCACACACAAGTAAACAACCTTCAGGCGTGCTTGTATCGCATATGATGTCACACACAAGTAAACACAATGCAGGACTGATCGTATTGCACATGATATCACACACCAATAAGCATGCTGCAGGACTGCTTGCATCGCACATGATATCACAAAGCAGTAAACACACCGCAGGACTGTTTCTATCACACATGATATCACACACAAGTGAACATGCTGCAGGGCCGCTTAAATCGCACATGATATCCCACACGAGTAAACATACTGCAGGACTGCTTGTATCACACATGATATCACACACAATTAAACAGACTACAGGACCGTTTGTATTGCATATGATGTCACACACAAGTAAACACAAAGCAAGAGTGCTCGTATTGCACATGATATCACACACCAATAAGCATGCTGCAGGACTGCTTGCATCGCACATGATATCACAAAGCAGTAAACACACCCCAGGACTGTTTCTATCACACATGATATCACACACGATTAAACACGCTGCAGGACCGCTTGTATCGCACATAATATTGCACACAACTAAATGCTGCAGGACTGCTTGTATCGCATATGATGTCACACACAAGTAAACACAATGCAGGACTGCTCATATCGCACATGATATCACACACCAATAAACACGCTGCAGGACTGTTTCTATCACTCTTGATATTACACACAAGTAAACACACTGCAGGACCGCTTGTATCGCACATGATATCACACACCTGTAAACACGCTGCAGGACTGTTTCTATCACACACAATTAAACACGCTGCAGGACTGCTTGTATCGCACATGATATCACACACAAGTAAACACGCTGCAGGACCGCTTGTATCGCTCATGATATCACGCACATCTAAACATGCGACAGGACCGCTTGTATCGCACATGATATCACACACCAATATATGTGCTGCAGGACCGCTTGTATTCCACGTGATATCACACACCTGTAAACACGCTGCAGGACTGTTTCTATCACACATGATATCACACACAATTAAACATGCTGCAGGACTGCTTGTATCGCACATGATATCACACACAAGTAAACATGCTGCAGGACCGCTTGTATCGCTCATGATATCACACACAAGTAAAAACCCTGCAGGACTGCTTGTATCGCACATGATATCACACACCAATAAAAGTGCTGCGGGACTGTTTCTATCACACATGATATCACACACAAGTAAACGCAATGCAGAACTGCTTGTATAGTATATGATATCACACTCAAGTAAATGCTGCAGGACTGCTTGTATCGCACATGATATCACACACCAATAAACACAATGCAGGACTTCTTGTATCGCACATGATACCACATACCATTGAATAAGCTGGCGTACCGCTTGTATCACAAATGATATCACACACATGCAAACACACTGCAGGACTGCTTGTATCGCACATGGTATCACACACAAGTAAACACGCTACAAGACTGCTTGTATCACACATGATATCACACACCAATAAACACAATTCAGGACTTCTTGTATCGCACATGATATCACATACCATTGAATAAGCTGGCGTACCGCTTGTATCACACATGATATCACACACAAGCAAACACGCTGCAGGACTGCTTGTATCGCATATGGTATCACACACAAGTAAACACGCTGCAAGACTGCTTGTATCACACATGATATCACACACATGTAAACATGCGACAGGACCGCTTGTATCGCACATGATATCACACACCAATATATGTGCTGCAGGACCGCTTGTATTGCACGTATTATCACACACATGTAAACATGCTGCAGGACTGCTTGAATCACACATGATATCACACACTAATAAACACGCAGCAGGACTGTTTTATCGCACACAAGTAACACAATGCAGGACTGTTTGTATCGCAAATGATGTCACACACAAGTGAACACGTTGCAGGACCACTTGTATAGCACATAATTTCACACACCAGTGAATGCGCTGCAGGTCCGCCTGTATTGCACTTGATATCACACACAAGTAAACACCCTGGAGGACTGCTCGTATTGCACATGATATCACACACCAATAAGCATGCTGCAGGACTGCTTGCATCGCAAATGATATCACAAAGCAGTAAACACACCGCAGGACTGTTTCTATCACACATGACATCACACACAAGTGAACATGCTGCAGGACCGCTTAAATCGCACATGATATCACACACGAGTAAACATGTTGCAGGACTGCTTGTATCACACATGATATCACACACGAGTAAACATGTTGCAGGACTGCTTGTATCACACATGATATCACACACAATTAAACACACTACAGGTCTGCTTGTATTGCATATGATGTCACACACAAGTAAACACAAAGCAAGAGTGCTCGTATTGCACATGATATCACACACCAATAAGCATGCTGCAGGACTGCTTGCATCGCAAATGATATCACAAAGCAGTAAACACACCGCAGGACTGTTTCTATCACACATGATATCACACACGATTAAACACGCTGCAGGACGGCTTGTATCGCACATAATATCACACACAACTAAATGCTGCAGGACTGCTTGTATCGCATATGATGTCACACACAAGTAAACACACTGCAGGACTGTTTCTATCACACATGATATCACACACGATTAAACACACTGCAGGACCGCTTGTATCGCACATAATATCACACACAACTAAATGCCGCAGGACTGCTTGTATCGCATATGATGTCACACACAAGTAAACACAATGCAGGACTGCTCGTATTGCACATGATATCACACACCAATAAACACGCTGCAGGACTGTTTTTATCACCCTTGATATTACACACAAGTAAACACACTGCAGGACCGCTTGTATCGCACATGATATCACACACCTGTAAACACGCTGCAGGACTGTTTCTATCACACATGATATCACACATAATTAAACATGCAGTAGGACTGCTTGTATCGCACATGATATCACACACAAGTAAACACGCTGCAGGACCGCTTGTATCGCACATAATATCACACACAACTAAATGCTGCAGGACTGCTTGTATCGCATATGATTTCACACACAAGTAAACACAATGGAGGACTGCTCGTATTGCACATGATATCACACACCAATAAACATGCTGCAGGACTGCTTGCATCGCACATGATATCACACACAAGTGAACATGCTGCAGGACCGCTTAAATCGCACATGATATCCCACACGAGTAAACATGCTGCAGGACTGCTTGTATCACACATGATATCACACACAATTAAACACACTACAGGACCGCTTGTATCGCATATGAAGTCACACACATGTAAACACAAAGCAAGAGTGCTCGTATTGCACATGATATCACACACCAATAAGCATGCTGCAGGACTGCTTGCATCGCACATGATATCACACACCAGTAAACACACTGCAGGACTGTTTCTATCACACATGATATCACACACGATTAAACACGCTGCAGGACCGCTTGTATCGCACATAATATCACACACAACTAAATGCTGCTTGACTGCTTGTATCGCATATGATGTCACACACAAGTAAACACACTGCAGAACCGCTTGTATCGCACATGATATCACACACCTGTAAACACACTGCAGGACTGTTTCTATCACACATGATATCACACACAATTAA
The DNA here is from genome assembly GCF_033978795.1 of Nerophis ophidion. NCBI lineage: Eukaryota > Metazoa > Chordata > Actinopteri > Syngnathiformes > Syngnathidae > Nerophis > Nerophis ophidion. Next base: position 13,965,705 of record NC_084624.1, on the reverse strand, counting down.
ACATGCTGCAGGACTGCTTGTATCGCACATGATATCACACACAAGTAAACACGCTGCAGGGCCGCTTGTATCGCTCATGATATCACGCACATGTAAATATGCGACAGGACCGCTTGTATCGCACATGATATCACACACCAATATATGTGCTGCAGGACCGCTTGTATTGCACGTGTTATCACACACATGTAAACATGCTGCAGGACTGCTTGTATCGCACATGATATCACACACCAATAAGCATGCTGCAGGACTGCTTGCATCGCAAATGATATCACAAAGCAGTAAACACACCGCAGGACTGTTTCTATCACACATGACATCACACACAAGTGAACATGCTGCAGGACCGCTTAAATCGCACATGATATCACACACGAGTAAACATGTTGCAGGACTGCTTGTATCACACATGATATCACACACGAGTAAACATGTTGCAGGACTGCTTGTATCACACATGATATCACACACAATTAAACACACTACAGGTCTGCTTGTATTGCATATGATGTCACACACAAGTAAACACAAAGCAAGAGTGCTCGTATTGCACATGATATCACACACCAATAAGCATGCTGCAGGACTGCTTGCATCGCAAATGATATCACAAAGCAGTAAACACACCGCAGGACTGTTTCTATCACACATGATATCACACACGATTAAACACGCTGCAGGACGGCTTGTATCGCACATAATATCACACACAACTAAATGCTGCAGGACTGCTTGTATCGCATATGATGTCACACACAAGTAAACACACTGCAGGACTGTTTCTATCACACATGATATCACACACGATTAAACACACTGCAGGACCGCTTGTATCGCACATAATATCACACACAACTAAATGCCGCAGGACTGCTTGTATCGCATATGATGTCACACACAAGTAAACACAATGCAGGACTGCTCGTATTGCACATGATATCACACACCAATAAACACGCTGCAGGACTGTTTTTATCACCCTTGATATTACACACAAGTAAACACACTGCAGGACCGCTTGTATCGCACATGATATCACACACCTGTAAACACGCTGCAGGACTGTTTCTATCACACATGATATCACACATAATTAAACATGCAGTAGGACTGCTTGTATCGCACATGATATCACACACAAGTAAACACGCTGCAGGACCGCTTGTATCGCACATAATATCACACACAACTAAATGCTGCAGGACTGCTTGTATCGCATATGATTTCACACACAAGTAAACACAATGGAGGACTGCTCGTATTGCACATGATATCACACACCAATAAACATGCTGCAGGACTGCTTGCATCGCACATGATATCACACACAAGTGAACATGCTGCAGGACCGCTTAAATCGCACATGATATCCCACACGAGTAAACATGCTGCAGGACTGCTTGTATCACACATGATATCACACACAATTAAACACACTACAGGACCGCTTGTATCGCATATGAAGTCACACACATGTAAACACAAAGCAAGAGTGCTCGTATTGCACATGATATCACACACCAATAAGCATGCTGCAGGACTGCTTGCATCGCACATGATATCACACACCAGTAAACACACTGCAGGACTGTTTCTATCACACATGATATCACACACGATTAAACACGCTGCAGGACCGCTTGTATCGCACATAATATCACACACAACTAAATGCTGCTTGACTGCTTGTATCGCATATGATGTCACACACAAGTAAACACACTGCAGAACCGCTTGTATCGCACATGATATCACACACCTGTAAACACACTGCAGGACTGTTTCTATCACACATGATATCACACACAATTAAACATGCTGCAGGACTGCTTGTATCGCACATGATATCACACACAAGTAAACACGCTGCAGGGCCGCTTGTATCGCTCATGATATCACGCACATGTAAATATGCGACAGGACCGCTTGTATCGCACATGATATCACACACCAATATATGTGCTGCAGGACCGCTTGTATTGCACGTGTTATCACACACATGTAAACATGCTGCAGGACTGCTTGTATCGCACATGATATCACACACCAGTAAACACACTGCAGGACTGTTTCTATCACACATGATATCACACACAATTAAACATGCTGCAGGACTGCTTGTATCACACATGATATCACACACAAGTAAACATGCTGCAGAACCGCTTGTATCGCTCATTATATCACGCACATGTAAACATTCGACAGGACCGCTTGTATCGCACATGATATCATACACCAATATATGTGCTGCAGGACCGCTTGTATTGCACGTGATATCACACACATGTAAACATGCTGCAGGACTGCTTGAATCACACATGATATCACACACCAGTAAACACACTGCAGGACTGTTTCTATCACACATGATATCACACACAAGTAGACATGCTGCAGGACCGCTTGTATTGCTCATGATATCACGCACATGTAAACATGCGACAGGACCGCTTGTATTGCACATGATATCACACACCAATATATGTGCTGCAGGACCGCTTGTATTGCACGTGTTATCACACACAAGTGAACATGCTGCAGGACCGCTTAAATCGCACATGATATCACACACCAGTAAACACGCTGCAGGACTGTTTCTATCACACACAATTAAACATGCTGCAGGACTGCTTGTATCGCACATGATATCACACACAAGTAAACATGCTGCAGGACCGCTTGTATCGCACATGATATCACACACATGTAAATCTGCGACAGGACCGCTTGTATCGCACATGATATCACGCACATGTAAACATGCGACAGGACCGCTTGTATTGCACATGATATCACACACCAATATATGTGCTGCAGGACCGCTTGTATTGCACGTGTTATCACACACAAGTGAACATGCTGCAGGACCGCTTAAATCGCACATGATATCACACACCAGTAAACACGCTGCAGGACTGTTTCTATCACACACAATTAAACATGCTGCAGGACTGCTTGTATCGCACATGATATCACACACAAGTAAACATGCTGCAGGACCGCTTGTATCGCACATGATATCACACACATGTAAATCTGCGACAGGACCGCTTGTATCGCACATGATATCACACACCAATATATGTGCTGCAGGACCGCTTGTATTGCATGTGTTATCACACACATGTAAACATGCTGCAGGACATGATATCACACACAAGTAAAAACACTGCAGGACTGTTTTCATCCCACACAAGTAACACAATGCAGAACTGCTTGTATCGCACATGATATCACACACAAGTAAACATGCTGCAGGACCGCATGTGTAGCACATAATATCACACACATGTAAACATGCTGCAGGACATGATATCACACACAAGTAAAAACACTGCAGGACTGTTTTCATCCCACACAAGTAACACAATGCAGAACTGCTTGTATCGCACATGATATCACACACAAGTAAACATGCTGCAGGACCGCATGTGTAGCACATAATATCACACACCAGTGAAAGCGCTGCAGGTACACTTTAAATGCACTTGATATCACACACAAGTAAACAACCTTCAGGTCTGCTTGTATCGCATATGATGTCACACACAAGTAAACACAATGCAGGACTGCTCGTATTGCACATGATATCACACACCTGTAAACACGCTGCAGGACTGTTTCTATCACACATGGTATCACACACAATTAAACACGCTGCAGGACCGCTTGTATCGCACATAATATCACACACAACTAAATGCTGCAGGACTGCTTGTATCGCATATGATGTCACACACAAGTAAACACAACACAGGACTGCTCGTATTGCACATGATATCACACACCAATAAGCACGCTGCAGGACTGCTTGTATTGCACATGATATCACAAAGCAGTAAACACGCTGCAGGACTTTTTCTATCACACATGATATCACACACAAGTGAACATGCTGCAGGACTGCTTGTATCGCACATGATATCACACACAAGTAAACATGCTGCAAGACCGCTTGTATCGCTCATGATATCACGCACATGTAAACATGCGACAGGACCGCTTGTATTGCACATGATATCACACACCAATATATGTGCTGCAGGACCGCTTGTATTGCACGTGTTATCACACACAATTAAACATGCTGCAGGACTGCTTGTATCTCACATGATATCACACACAAGTAAACACGCTGCAAGACTGTTTCTATCACACATAATATCACACACAAGTAAACACGCTGCAGGACCGCTTGTATCGCACATAATATCACACACAACAAAATGCTGCAGGACTGCTTGTATCGCATATGATGTCACACACAAGTAAACACAAAGCAGGACTGCTCGTATTGCACATGATATCACACACCAATAAACACACTGCAGGACTGTTTCTATCACCCTTGATATCACACACGATTAAACATGCTGCAGGACCGCTTGTATCGCACATAATATCACACACAACTAAATGCTGCAGGACTGCTTGTATCGCATATGATGTCACACACAAGTAAACGCAACGCAGGACTGCTCGTATCGCACATGATATCACACACCAATAAACACACTGCAGGACTGTTTTTATCACCCTTGATATTACACACGAGTAAACACACTGCAGGACCGCTTGTATCGCACATGATATCACACACAAGTAAAAAAAGATGAATATTTTTATTGCAGCCTTGATGTCATTAGAATCCTTTTTCTGTGCTTGGCCTGCAATGTTGAGGAAATAAAGCAAAGTGTGGTTTGCTGTTTGAGCAGCTGGAGTGTTTGGACAAGTGAACAAAGAGGAGCGATCCTCAGAAGAAGTGAGGTGTGGCGTGCGAGCCGAGCCACTAACGTCTTCCATCTTGTGTTCAGATTTCCATCTTTGAAGGAACCATGAGCACCTGTCTGGTAAGTCACTTTTACACTCTTCAATATGTCATCCTGCACTGCAAAAAGTCAGTGTTCAAAAACAAGAAAAAAAAAATAAAAAAATAAGGGGTATTTTATTTGATTTAAGAAAAAATACCTGCCATTAGAACAAGAAAATGTAGCTTGTCAAGACTTTCCAAAACAACTAAATTTAGAACCCCAAAATACCTTAAAATAAGTATATTCTCACTAATAACAAGTGCACTTAGAAATAAAAAGAGACCTTTTTGCTCGATATGTTATGTTATGTAATGATAAGCATTTGGCATGACATTTCTTGAAGCCAGCAAACTTATACTAAAAACTAGTTTATTGTTCTTAACGGAAAGGCAACAAGACAACCGCGTGTTGCTCTCGGGGTCTCGAGTCCAAAAATGCATTTTTCCATCGACAACATGACATCATCGTGCCAAGTGCGGCAATTAGTGCGCATAGAGTGGGGCAAAAAAGTATTTAGTCAGCCACCGATTGTGCAAGTTCTCCCACTTAAAATGATGACAGAGGTCTGTAATTTTCATCGTAGGTACACTTCAACTGTGAAAGACAGAATGTGAAAAAAAATGCCGGAATTTTAAAGAATTTATTTGTAAATTATGGTGGAAAATAAGTATTTGGTCAACCATTCAAAGCTCTCACTGATGGAAGGAGGTTTTGGCTCAAAATCTCACGATACATGGCCCCATTCATTCTTTCCTTAACACGGATCAATCGTCCTGTCCCCTTAGCAGCCCCAAAGCATGATGTTTCCACCCCCGTGCTTCACAGTAGGTATGGTGTTCTTGGGATGCAACTCAGTATTCTTCTTCCTCCAAACACCACGAGTTGAGTTTATACCAAAATGGATACATGGATGATACAGCAGAGGATTAGGAGAATGTCATGCGGTCAGATGAACACAAAATAGAACTTTCACTTAAGTGCAGTTTTTAATAAACAAAATAATATTGAGTCCACTTTAATTGGTTTTTATTCACCTTCCAATTAGGATGGTTAGAAATACTACAGAAATGAAAAATAGGTTTATAGCGTTGTTACTGTTATGATGACACTTAGTAAAGAGTAGTAAAGAAAAGAAACGGCAGATCAACTGGTCTAAAAAGGGGGGTCTATTTAAAGGTTAGAGTATACAAATGAGTTTTAAGATGGGACTTAAATGCTTCTACTGAGATAGCATCTCGAACTGTTACCGGGAGGGCATTCCAGAGTACTGGAGCCCGAATAGAAAACACTCTATAGCCCGCAGACTTTTTTTGGAGCTCTGGGAATCCCTAATGAGCCGGATTTTCTGTTAAATGTTTACAATGTTGTTTACACACACGTTGGCATAATTACCCATCTGCAGTCAGACATTAAAATAGTTTGAAGTTAAATTCAAAAGCATGAAAACCCACAACTTTGACATGTTTAGTGGCTCTGTTGCTATACCTGTCACTGCCCGCGTGTCATTGGGCAAGACGTTGAACCCGCCCGCAGTACATTTTTAAAACACCTTGTTGATTAATTATTTAGATTTTTTTTTCACGATGAATAAATTACAGAACATGAACTATTTCGGCTTTATTTTGTTGCTAAAATATTTATTTTGTTATAAAAAAAAAAATATTTTGAAAAATAGCAATTGTGTTAGGCAAACAGTTTATACTGGGGGCCAAACAAGAAGTACACAGTAAAGGCGGACTGAGTTGGATCTATTTTCTATAAATGATATAATTATTAGTTTTGCTGTGCTTCAAAAATATTTATTTTAGTAAAGCATTTCAACCATTTAGAATTTTGATCATTTATACAACAAAAACTTTTTTTTCCGTTTATTTTCATACTAGAAATATTTATTTTGTTATGAAAAAATATTTCGTCAACATTTTTTCGTCCAATTTTTTAATGTATTTTTTATTTGCCTATACATGATAAAATTATTTTGTTGCACTTAACGATTCCCCCAAAAATTTGAAAAAAAATATTGATTAATTATTTAGATTTTTTTTTACGATGAATACATTACAGAACATGAACTATTTTGGTTTTATTTTGTTGCTAAAATATTTATTTTGTTATAAAAAAATGATTTTGAAAAATAGCAATTGTGTTAGGCAAACAGTTTATACTGGGGGCCAAACAAGAAGTACACAGTAAAGGTGGATTGAGTTGGATCTATTTTCTATAAATGATATAATTATTAGTTTTGCTGCGCTTCAAAAATATTTATTTTAGAAAAATAATATCATTTAGAATTTTGATAAATTATACAACAAAAACCTTTTTTCCGTTTATTTTCTTATTAAAAATATTTATTTTGTCATGAAAAAAAATGTTTTCAACTTTTTTTTGTTCAATTTTGTAATGTATTTTCCTATACATGATAAAATTATTGTGTTGCACTTAACGATTAAAAAATGTTTTTGAAAAAATATTGATTACTCATTTAGATGTATTTATTTTACAATGAATAAATTACAGAACTTGAACTAGTTTGGCTTTATTTTGTTGCTGAAATATTTATTTTTTTAGAAAACCAAAAATTTTGAAAAATAGCAATTCTGTTAGGCAAACAGTTTATACACGGGGCCAAACAAGAAGTACACAGTAAAGGCGGACTGAGTTGGATCTATTTTCTATCAATGATATAATTATTAGTTTTGCTGGGCTTCAAAAATATTTATTTTAGAAAAGCATATCAACCATTTAGAATTTTGATAAGTTATACAACAAAAACTTTTTTTCCGTTTATTTTCTTACTAAAAATATTTATTTTGTTATGAAAAAATATTTTGTCAACATTTTTCCGTCCTATTTTTTTAATGTATTTTTTATTTTCCTACACATGATAAAATTATTTTGTTGCACTTAACGATTCAAAAAACATTTTGAAAAAAAATATCGATTGATCATTTAGATTTTTTTTTTACGATGAATAAATTACAGAACATGAACTATTTCGGCTTTATTTTGCTGCTGAAATATTTATTGTGTTATGAAGAAAAAATTATTTTGAAAAATAGCAATTCTGTTAGGCAAGCAAACAGTTTATACTGTTAAAACAAACAAAAGCCACTTTGGAATGTCTGCAGCAGGACTCCCTTGAAAGAGACTATTTCATCTCTCTGATACTTTCTTAGATAAATGAGTTGTCAACTCATACTTGCATTAATCCACCAACAGAGTTTGGATCCCGGCGAGCGTTCGCGCCACGCCGCCGCAGCAAAGACACCTCTTCCGGGGAACTTTGAGCTGAAGCCTCAGTTTGTTCACCATCTGACCTCCATTCCTTCGCCTGACCTCAAGAACACGCCCAGACCCAAAGGTTTATTCCAACTATTAACTTTATGAAGAGGAATATGCATACTTGCCAACCCTCCCGGATTTTCCGGGAGACTCCCGAAATTCAGCGCCTCTCCCGAAAACCTCTCGGGACAAATTTTCTCCCGAAAATCTCCCGAAATTCAAGCGGAGCTGGAGGCCACGCCCCCTCCAGCTCCATGCGAACCCGAGTGATGTGTCGACAGCCTGTTTTCACGTCCGCTTTCCCACAATATAAACAGAGTGCCTGCCCAATGACGTTATAACTGTAGAATGACCGAGGGCGAGTTCTTGGTTTCTTATGTGGGTTTATTGTTAGGCAGTCTCATTAACATCCTCCCAGCGTGGCAGCAACACACAACAACAGCAGTCACGTTTCTGTCTACCGTAAGCCAGTTCGTCTGCTGTAAACAGCAATGTTGTGACACTCTAAATATGATATCATTATTTATTTTGCTCTATGGATAAATGTATTGAATAATCAACCATATAGAATGTTTCCATGATCTAAATGTATATATTTTTTGATTTATAAATTATATAACATAATTTTTTTTAAAGTGTGCAGATTAATTCACAACAAGGGATGGACAAATCTTCATAATCTAAAATTAAAGCGTTTCAATACATAATATAATATAATCTAAATGAAATAAATGACTTTAACCTTTGCTCTCAGAATGAAAGGTTTGTTTTTTGTGTGCTAGGTTTCAAACGGAGGTGTGTCACCAGGATGCTGTCTGCTGGCTTCTGCCTGCTCATCTTCTTGCTGCTGGTTGGAATCCTCTTGGCCTACTACTGTGCGTACACGTCCGAATAAATCGTTTTATTCCTACTGTAGGACAAATACTCCATGACAATAATCAGTCCTCTGGCTGATACTTAATTTACAAACTGTACTATGAAGCCACGCTGTTGTAACACGTGGCTTGGCATTGACTTGCTGAAATAAGCAGGGGCGTCCATGATAACGTTGCTCGGATGGCAACATATGCTACTCCAAAACCTGTACTAATGCACCCCCATACCATCACACTTTCCGGATGGTTCTTTTCCTCTTTGTCCACAGTTTCCAAAAACAACGTGAAATGTGGACCCGTCAGACCACAGAACACTTTTCCACTTTGCATCAGTTTATCTTAGATGAGCTCGGGCCCAGCGAAGCTGCCGGCGTTTGTGGGTGTTGTTGATCAAAGGCGTTTGCTTTGCATAGTAGAGTTTTAACTTACACTTCCAGATGTAGCGACCAACTGTATTTAGTGACAGTGGATTTCTGAAGTGTTCCTGAGCCCATGTGGTGATATCCTTTAGAGATAACGTTGCTCGGATGGCAACATATGCTGCTCCAAAACCTGTACGTACCTTTCAGCATTAATGGTGCCTTCACAGATGTGTAAGTTACCCATGCCTTGGGCACTAAAGCACCCCCATACCATCACAGATGCTGGCTTTTCGACTTTGCGTCGATAACAGTCTGGATGGTTTGCTTCCCCGATGTTGAATATTTCCCCCAAAAAATTGAAATGTGGACTCGTCAGACCACAGAACACTTTTCCACTTTGCAACAGTTCATCTTAGATGATCTCGGGCCCAGAGAAGCCGGCGGCGTTTCTGGATGTTGTTGATAAATGGCTTTTACTTTGCATAGTAAAGCTTTAACTTGCACTTCCAGATGTAGCGACCAACTGTATTTAGTGACAGTGGTTTTCTGAAGTGTTCCTGAGCCCATGTGGTGATATCCTTTAGAGATAACGTTGCTCGGATTGCAACATATGCTGCTCCAAAACCTGTACGTACCTTTCAGCATTAATGGTGCCTTCACAGATGTGTAAGTTACCCATGCATTGGGCACTAATGCACCCCCATACCATCACAGATGCTGGCTTTTGGACTTTGCGTCGATAACAGTCTGGATGGTTTGCTTCCCCTTTGGTCCGGATTACACGATGTTGAATATTTCCCCCCCAAAAATTGAAATGTGGACTCGTCAGACCACAGAACACTTTTCCACTTTGCAACAGTTCATCTTAGATGATCTCGGGCCCAGAGAAGCCGGCGGCGTTTCTGGATTTTGTTGATAAATGGCTTTTGCTTTGCATAGTAGAGCTTTAACTTGCACTTACAGATGTAGCGACCAACTGTATTTAGTGACAGTGGTTTTCTGAAGTGTTCCTGAGCCCATGTGGTGATATCCTTTAGAGATTGATGTTGGTTTTTGATAGGGATCGAAGTTCACGGTCATTCAATGTTGGTTTCCGGCCATGTTGCTTACGTGGAGTGATTTCTCCAGATTCTCTGAACCTTTTGATGATATTATGGACCGTAGATGTTGAAATCCCTAAATTTCTTGCAATTGCACTTTGAGAAACGTTGTTCTTAAACTGTTTGACTATTTGCTCACGCAGTTGTGGACAAAGGGGTGTACCTCGCCCCATCCTTTCTTGTGAAAGACTGAGCATTTTTTGGGAAGCTGTTTTTATACCCAATCATGGCACACACCTGCTCCCAATTCGCCCGCAAATAAGTTCCAAATAAGTGTTTGATGAGCATTCCTCAACTTTTTCTGTATTTACTGCCACCTTTCCCAACTTCTTTGTCACGTGTTGCTGGAGTCAAATTCTAAAGTTAATGATTTATTTGCACAAAAAAAAAATGTTTATCAGTTTGAACGTCAAAAAATGTTGTCTTTGTAGCAAATTCAACTGAATATGGGTTGAAAAGGATTTGCAAATCATTGTATTCCGTTTTTATTTGACGATTTGCACGACTTGCCAACTTCCCTGGTTTTTGGGTTTCGGATTTAAACTCCAATAGTAAAAACATTGTGTTATGATCCGTTGCCCTGATCAGGTTCGGTTTAGTTTTGAACTCCCTCAGTTCCGGTCTTGAGCACCCCTGGGTTTGTGTTTTGGTTACCATGGGTGCGAATTAGTTTCACCTGCCTCTGATTAGTGTTCGGCATGCTCACCTGCTCCCGGGCACTAATCAGAGTTTTTTAGTTTTGGGTTTTATTGAACCGCTCCCCTGAGTTAGTTGCTTCCTAGCAGTCATTAATGTTGACATCATGTCGTCCTTTTCAGTTTCGTCCCGCTGCATCCACGGAGTCCAGTGTCCTGCAGGCGGGGGCTGCGTGTGGACGTCGCAGTGGTGTGACGGAGTAAAGGACTGTCCGCACGGCCAGGATGAAGAAAGCTGCGGTAAGAAGATCCAAGATGACTTGCCTCCTGATCGGCACGTTCCATAGTGTTTGCTTTCTTTGTGAGCTCAGTTCGGCTCCATGGTTCCAAGTTCCTGCTCCAAGTCTACAACCGGGAACGGTGGCGCAGCGTTTGTTCTCAGGGTTGGACGCCCGAGCTGTCCAAAGCCGGCTGCCGGGACATGGGTTACAGCGTCTCTGATAGGAGCACCCAGGTTCTGGCAGGTTCCAGTGAAGAACAGTTTGAGCCAAGACTCCTCGTGGCCACGTCCCAGACCGATCCACATGCACCCCTCGTGCAACAGCTGGCACCCGGGTGGGCAATTTGTGACATCCAACTAACTAGCTGGCTAACTAAGCAGCTAACTAACCAGCTCTTCTTTGCTGCTGCAGTCAGTGTCCTGGTGTCACCGTGGTTACGCTGCAATGTACAGGTAATATTTCTATTTGTATGATTATTATTATTACTGATTACTATTATCACCACTTATTATTATTATTACTACTACTGTTATTATTATTACTATCATTATCATTGTCCAGCCATCCATTTTCTTACCGCTTGTGCCTTTCGGGGTTGCGCGGGGTGCTGGAGCCTATCTCAGCTACATTCGGGCAAAAGGCAGGGTACACCCTGGATTATTATTATTATTAGTAGTAGTAATATTATCACTTATTATTATCGTTATTGTTATTATTATTACTAATTATTATTATAAATATGGTTATTACTATTATAATAATTACCTATTAGTAATATTACTAATATTAGTATTATTATTACTAATTATAATCACTATTATTATTATTATTGCTAATATCATTATCACTAATATCATTATTATTACTAATATCATTATTATTACTAGTATCATTATTATTACTAAAGTTATCATTGCTATTATTATTATCATTATTGCTAACATTATTACTTAAGCTGATATTATTATTGCTATTGTTATTATTGTTACTACTGCTATTTTTATTATTATTATTATTATTCATCCATCCTTTTTCTACCGCTTGTTCCTTTCGGGGTTGCGCGGAGTGCTGTAGCCTATCTCAGCTACGTTCGGGCAAAAGGCAGGGTACACCCTGGATTATTATTATTATTATTATCACTTATTATCATCGTTATTGTTATGGACGGCGTGGCGCAGTGGGAGAGTGGCCGTGCGCAACCCGAGGGGCCCTGGTTCAAATCCCACCTAGTACCAACCTCGTCACGTCCGTTGTGTCCTGAGCAAGACACTTCACCCTTGCTCCTGATGGGTGCTGGTTGGCGCCTTGCATGGCAGCTCCCTCCATCAGTGTGTGAATGTGTGTGTGAATGGGTAAATGTGGAAGTAGTGTCAAAGCGCTTTGAGTACCTTGAAGGTAGAAAAGCGCTATACAAGTACAACCCATTTATCATTTAATTATTATTATCAATATGGTTATTACTATTATTATTATAATTACTTATTATTAGTATTACTAATATTGCTATTATTATTACTACTAATTCTTATCAATATTATTATTATTATTGCTAATATTATTATCACTAATATCATTATTATTACCAGTATCATTATTATTACTAGTATCATTATTATTACTAAAATTATCATTGCTATTATTATTATTATTGCTAATATTATTACTTATGCTGATATCATTATTGCTATTGCTATTATTGTTACTACTGCTATTGTTATTATTATTATTATTCATCCATCCATTTTCAACCGCTTGTCCCTTTCGGGGTTGCGCGGGGTGCTGGAGCCTATCTCAGCTACATTCAGGCGAAAGGCAGGGTACACCCTGGATTATTATTATTATTACTATCACTTATTATCATTGTTATTATTATTACTAAGTATTATTATAAATATGGTTATTATTATTATAATTGCTTATTATTAGTATTACTAATTTTACTATTATTACTAATTATTATCACTAATATTATTATCACTAATATCATTATTATTACTAATATTTATATTACTAGTATCATTATTATTACCAAAATTATCACTGCTATTATTATTATTATTATTGATAATAGTATTACTTATGCTGAAATTATTATTGCTATGGCTATTATTGTTACTACTGCTATTGTTATTATTATTATTATTATTATTATTATTCATCCATCCATTTTCTACCACTCAGCTACATTCGGGCGAAAGGCAGGGTACACCCTGGATTATTATTATTATCACTTATTATCATTGTTATTGTTATTATTATTACTAATTATTATTATCAATATGGTTATTACTATTATTATTATAATTACGTATTATTAGTAATACTAATATTACTATTTTTATTATTACTAATTAGTATCACTATTATTATTATTGCAAATATTATTGTCACTAATATCATTATTATTACTAGTATCATTATTATTACTAAAATTATCATTGCTATTATTATTACTATTGCTAATATTATTACTTATGCTGATATTATTATTGCTATTATTTTTACTACTGCTATTGTTATCATTATTATAATTATTAATAATATATGATTATCCATCCATCCATTTTCTACCGCCTGTCCCTTTCGGGGCTGCGGGGTGCTGGAGCCTATCTCAGCTACATTCTGGCGTAACGCAGGGTACACCCTGGATTATTATTATTGTAACTATTATTATTATTGCTTATTATTATCGTTATTGTCATTATTGATACTAATTATTATTATAAATGTGGTTATTACAATTATTATTATTACTAATTGTTATCAAAAGTATTATTGTTATTGCTAATGTTATTATTACTAATATCATTATTATTACTACTTTCATTATTATTACTAAAATTATCATTGCTATTATTATTACTATTATTATTATTGCTAATATTATTATTTATACAAATATTATCATTTTTTTGCTATTATTGTTACTACTGCTATTGTTATCATTACTATTTTTATTTGTATTATTAACATTATTATCCATCCATCCATCCATTTTTCTATCGCTTGTCCCTTTTGGGGATGCGGGGGGGTGCTGGAGCCTATCTCAGCTACATTCGGGCGGAACGCGAATACACCCTGGATTATTATTACTAATTATTATTATTACTATTATTATAATTATCGTTATTGTTATTATTATTACTAATTATTATAAATATTGTTTTTTACTATTATTATAATTACTAATATTACTATTAGTATTACTAACATTACTATTACTACTATTATTGTTGCTTTTATTATTACTAATTAGTATCACTATTATTATAATTATTATTGCTAATATTATTATTACTAATATCATTATTATAACTAATGTTATCATTTCTATTATTATTATTACTATTGCTAATATTATTATTTATACTAATATTATTATTGCTATTACTGTTACTATTGCTATTGTTATTATTACTATTATTATTATTATTATTATTATTACTTTTTCTATTACTATTATTATTACTTATTATTACAAAATGTACTTAATTATATGGATTAGAAAATATCTGGAGATACTTCGCGAAGCAGTATTCCATAAAGTAAATCAAATAATATATTTCTAAATATTTAGCACAGAAAATACTGAAATGTATCAAACTGAAATGATTCAACCCCGAACGGGAAGAGCGGTAGAAAATGGATGGATGGAGTTTATTAATTAGTAATATTCTGGAAATTATATTATTTAATGTTCCTGTATACTATGTTTTTTTAAAAGTATATTTCATGACAATTTCAGCGATCAAATTGTTATGTGTACAGAGGGAGTTGACGGCACAGACACAAGGGGGCAGTAAGGCAATATGATTGATTTTATTTATCCATCCATCCATTTTTTACCGCTTATTCCCTTTGGGGTCGCGGGGGGCGCTGGCGCCTATCTCAGCTACAATCGGGCGGAAGGCGGGGTACACCATGGACAAGTCGCCACCTCATCGCAGTGATTTTATTTATATATACATAAATATATATGAATGAATACATTTAATAAATATATAAATATGTGTCAACTAGGAAGTATGCAACATTAAATCTGACATAAAGGCAAACAGAAAGTGTTTCACCTTCTCAGCTTGTGCAGGAGTCAACTCCAGCCAGCTTTCTGGAAGTCAGCAGGCCTCGTTGGGGGCGTGGCCCTGGCAGGTGAGTTTGCAGGTGGCCGGCACCCATCGCTGCGGAGGAGCCGTCATATCCCCCTGGTGGATCGTCACGGCGGCGCACTGTGCGCTCATGTGAGTCCTCACAGACGCGCTGGGTGCTCCTCTGATGGAAGTGCGCCTCACCTCTGTCTCCTCCTAGGACCGCCACCGCTGCAGACTGGTCCGTGTACGCGGGCGTGCTGCGTCCCGAGGACCTTTTCTTCACGCCTGCCGCCTCCGTCAGCCTGCTGGTCGTCCATGAAGACTTTGACGCCAACAATCGGAGAAATGACATCGCTTTGATGAGACTCAGCTCACCTCTCCACTTCTCAGGTGCTCACGTGACTTCTGAATACAGATTCTGCTTAACCCAGCTCTTTCTTGCTCCGACACTGAGGAATAAACATTTGACACATTTGTGATTAAAGGATACGGTATATACATGATCTTTGACTGAATGCTTCAACCTGGCCTTTTTCCTAAAAAACTGTGTCCTCTGTAGTGGACATTTGCTGTAAATCTCCACAACTTAGGATGCTAATTCTCAGGGGGATATAGCAGGAAATGTCCACTACAGAGGGACATAGCAGCAAATGTCCACTACAGAGAAAGTTGGTTGTCAGGAGGATATAACAGCAAATGTCCACTACAAAAGACATTAGTTCTTATGACGATAAATCAGGAAATGTCCAATACAGAGGACATAGCATTACATGTTCACTACAGAGGACATTTTTTCCCAGGAGGATATAGCAGCAAATGTCCACCACAAAAGTGATAGTTCTTGTGATGATACAGCAGGAAATGTCCACTACAAAAGACGTAGCAGCACATGTCCATAACAGAGGACGTTAGTTCCCAGGAGGATATAGCAGCAAATGTCCACTACAGAGGACATTGGTTCCCAAAAGGATATAGCAGCAAATGTCCACAACAGAGGACATTAGTTCCCTTGAGGATACAGCAGGAAATGTCCACTATAAAGGACATAGCAGCAGATGTCCACTACAGAGGACATAGCAGCACATGACAACGACAGAGGACGTTGGTTCCCAGGAGGATATAGTAGCAAATGTCCACTACAAAAGACATTAGTTCTTATGAGGATATAGCAGCAAATGTCCACTACAGAGGACATAGCAGAAAATGTCCACTACAGAGGACATAGCAGCACATGTCCACAACAGAGGACGTTAATTCCCAGGAGGATATAGCAGCAAATGTCCTTTAGAAGACATTTGTTCCCAGGTGGATATTGTAGCATATGTCCACTACAAAAGACATTAGTCCTGTAAAGGATATAGCAGGACATGTCCACTACAGAGGACATAGCAGCAAATGTCCACTACAGAGAAAGTTGGTTGTCAGGAGGATATAACAGCAAATGTCCACTACAAAAGACATTAGTTCTTATGACGATAAATCAGGAAATGTCCAATACAGAGGACATAGCATTACATGTTCACTACAGAGGACATTTTTTCCCAGGAGGATATAGCAGCAAATGTCCACCACAAAAGTGATAGTTCTTGTGATGATACAGCAGGAAATGTCCACTACAAAAGACGTAGCAGCACATGTCCATAACAGAGGACGTTAGTTCCCAGGAGGATATAGCAGCAAATGTCCACTACAGAGGACATTGGTTCCCAAAAGGATATAGCAGCAAATGTCCACAACAGAGGACATTAGTTCCCTTGAGGATACAGCAGGAAATGTCCACTATAAAGGACATAGCAGCAGATGTCCACTACAGAGGACATAGCAGCACATGACAACGACAGAGGACGTTGGTTCCCAGGAGGATATAGTAGCAAATGTCCACTACAAAAGACATTAGTTCTTATTAGGATATAGCAGCAAATGTCCACTACAGAGGACATAGCAGAAAATGTCCACTACAGAGGACATAGCAGCACATGTCCACAACAGAGGACGTTAATTCCCAGGAGGATATAGCAGCAAATGTCCTTTAGAAGACATTTGTTCCCAGGTGGATATTGTAGCATATGTCCACTACAAAAGACATTAGTCCTGTAAAGGATATAGCAGGACATGTCCACTACAGAGGACATAGCAGCAAATGTCCACTACAGAGAAAGTTGGTTGTCAGGAGGATATAACAGCAAATGTCCACTACAAAAGACATTAGTTCTTATGACGATAAATCAGGAAATGTCCAATACAGAGGACATAGCATTACATGTTCACTACAGAGGACATTTTTTCCCAGGAGGATATAGCAGCAAATGTCCACCACAAAAGTGATAGTTCTTGTGATGATACAGCAGGAAATGTCCACTACAAAAGACGTAGCAGCACATGTCCATAACAGAGGACGTTAGTTCCCAGGAGGATATAGCAGCAAATGTCCACTACAGAGGACATTGGTTCCCAAAAGGATATAGCAGCAAATGTCCACAACAGAGGACATTAGTTCCCTTGAGGATACAGCAGGAAATGTCCACTATAAAGGACATAGCAGCAGATGTCCACTACAGAGGACATAGCAGCACATGACAACGACAGAGGACGTTGGTTCCCAGGAGGATATAGTAGCAAATGTCCACTACAAAAGACATTAGTTCTTATGAGGATATAGCAGCAAATGTCCACTACAGAGGACATAGCAGAAAATGTCCACTACAGAGGACATAGCAGCACATGTCCACAACAGAGGACGTTAATTCCCAGGAGGATATAGCAGCAAATGTCCTTTAGAAGACATTTGTTCCCAGGTGGATATTGTAGCATATGTCCACTACAAAAGACATTAGTCCTGTAAAGGATATAGCAGGACATGTCCACTACAGAGGACATAGCAGCAAATGTCCACTACAGAGAAAGTTGGTTGTCAGGAGGATATAACAGCAAATGTCCACTACAAAAGACATTAGTTCTTATGACGATAAATCAGGAAATGTCCAATACAGAGGACATAGCATTACATGTTCACTACAGAGGACATTTTTTCCCAGGAGGATATAGCAGCAAATGTCCACCACAAAAGTGATAGTTCTTGTGATGATACAGCAGGAAATGTCCACTACAAAAGACGTAGCAGCACATGTCCATAACAGAGGACGTTAGTTCCCAGGAGGATATAGCAGCAAATGTCCACTACAGAGGACATTGGTTCCCAAAAGGATATAGCAGCAAATGTCCACAACAGAGGACATTAGTTCCCTTGAGGATACAGCAGGAAATGTCCACTATAAAGGACATAGCAGCAGATGTCCACTACAGAGGACATAGCAGCACATGACAACGACAGAGGACGTTGGTTCCCAGGAGGATATAGTAGCAAATGTCCACTACAAAAGACATTAGTTCTTATGAGGATATAGCAGCAAATGTCCACTACAGAGGACATAGCAGAAAATGTCCACTACAGAGGACATAGCAGCACATGTCCACAACAGAGGACGTTAATTCCCAGGAGGATATAGCAGCAAATGTCCTTTAGAAGACATTTGTTCCCAGGTGGATATTGTAGCATATGTCCACTACAAAAGACATTAGTCCTGTAAAGGATATAGCAGGACATGTCCACTACAGAGGACATAGCCGCACACGTCCACTACAGAGGATGTCTGTTCCCAGGAGGAGATAGTAGCATATGTCCACAACAAAAGACATTAGTCCTTTAAAGGATATAGCAGGAAATGTCCACTACAAAAGACATTTGTCCTTTAAAGGATATAGCAGGAAATGTCCACTACAGAGGACAAGGCAGCAAATGTCCACTACAGAGGATGTCTGTTCCCAGGAGGATATAGTAGCATATGTCCACTACAAAAGACATTAGTCCTTTAAAGGATATAGCAGGAAATGTCCACTACAGAGGACATAGCAGCAAATGTCCACTACAGAGGACATTTGTCCTTTAAAGGATATAGCAGGAAATGTCCACTACAGAGGGACATAGCAGCAAATGTCCACTACAGAGAAAGTTGGTTCCCAGGAGGATATAACAGCAAATGTCCACTACAAAAGACATTAGTTCTTATGAGGATAAAGCAGGACATGTCCAATACAGAGGACATAGCAGCACATGTCCACTACAGAGGACATTAGTTCCCAGGAGGATATAGCAGCAAATGTCCACCACAAAAGCGGTAGTTCTTGTGAGGATACAGCAGGAAATGTCCACTACAAAAGACGTAGCAGCACATGTTCATAACAGAGGACGTTAGTTCCCAGGAGGATATAGCAGCAAATGTCCACTACAGAGGACATTAGTTCCCAAAAGGATATAGCAGCAAATGTCCACTACAGAGGACATTAGTTCCCTTGAGGATACAGCAGGAAATGTCCACTACAGAGGACATAGCAGCACATGTCCACTACAGAGGACATTAGTTCCCAGGAGGATATAGTAGCAAATGTCCACTACAAAAGCGGTAGTTCGTGTGAGGATACAGCAGGAAATTTCTACTACAAAAGACGTAGCAGCACATGTTCATAACAGAGGACGTTAGTTCCCAGGAGGATATAGCAGCAAATGTCCACTACAGAGGACATTAGTTCCCAAAAGGATATAGCAGCAAATGTCCACTACAGAGGACATTAGTTCCCAAAAGGATGTAGCAGCAAATGTCCATTACAGAGGACATTAGTTCCCTTGAGGATACAGCAGGAAATGTCCACTACAGAGGACATAGCAGCACATGTCCACGACTGAAGACATTGGTTCCCAGGAGGATATAGTAGCAAATGTCCACTACAAAGGACATTAGTTCTTATGAGGATATAGTATCAAATTTCCACTACAGAGGACGTAGTAGAAAATGTCCACTACAGAGGGCATAGCAGCACATGTCCACAACAGAGGACGTTAGTTCCCAGGAGGATATAGCAGCAAATGTCCTTTAGAAGACGTTTGTTCCCACGTGGATATTGTAGCATATGTCCACTACAAAAGACATTAGTCCTGTAAAGGATATAGCAGGAAATGTCCACTACAGAGGACATAGCAGCACACGTCCACTACAGAGGATGTCTGTTCCCAGGAGGAGATAGTAGCATATGTCCACAACAAAAGGCATTAGTCCTTTAAAGGATATAGCAGGAAATGTCCACTACAAAAGACATTTGTCCTTTAAAGGATATAGCAGGAAATGTACACTACAGAGGACAAGGCAGCAAATGTCAACTACAGAGGACATAGCAGCACACGTCCACTACAGAGGATGTCTGTTCCCAGGAGGATATAGTAGCATATGTCCACTACAAAATACATTAGTCTTTTAAAGGATATAGCAGGAAATGTCCACTACAGAGGACATAGCAGCAAATGTCCACTACAGAGGACATTAGTTCCCAGGAGGATGTAGCAGCAAATGTCCTCTCCAGAGGACATTGGTTCTCAGGAAGATATAGCGGAAAATGTCCACTACAGAGGACATTAGTTCGTATGAGAATAAGGCAGCACGTGTCCACTACAGAGGACATTTGTTCTCAGGAGGATATAACGGCAAATGTCAAATACTGAGGACGTTGGTTGTCAGGAGGATATAGTAGCAAATGTCCACTACAAAAGACATTAGTTCTTATGAGGATATAGCAGGAAATGTCCAATACAGAGGAGATAGCAGCATGTGTCAAATACAGAGGACATAGCAGAACATGTCCACAACAGAGGATATTAGTTCCCAGGAAGATATAGCAGCAAATGTCCTTTAGAAGACATTTGTTCCCAGGTGGATATTGTAGCATATGTCCACTACAAAAGACATTAGTCCTGTAAAGGATATAGCAGGAAATTTCCACTACAGAGGACATAGCCGCACACGTCCACTACAGAGGATGTCTGTTCCCAGGAGGAGATAGTAGCATATGTCCACAACAAAAGACATTAGTCCTTTAAAGGATATAGCAGGAAATGTCCACTACAGAGGACATAGCAGCACATGTCCACTACAGAGGATGTCCGTTCCCAGGAGGATATAGTAGCATATGTCCACTACAAAATACATTAGTCCTTTAAAGGATATAGCAGGAAATGTCCACTACAAAAGACATTTGTCCTTTAAAGGATATGGCAGGAAATGTCCACTACAGAGGACAAGGCAGCAAATGTCCACTACAGAGGACATAGCAGCACATGTCCACTACAGAGGATGTCTGTTCCCAGGAGGATATAGTAGCATATGTCCACTACAAAAGACATTAGTCTGTTAAAGGATATAGCAGGAAATGTCCACTACAGAGGACATAGCAGCAAATGTCCACTACAGAGGACATTAGTTCCCAGGAGGATATAGCAGCAAATGTCCTCTCCAGAGGACATTGGTTCCCAGGAAGATATAGCGGAAAATGTCCACTACAGAGGACATTAGTTAATATGAGAATAAGGCAGCACGTGTCCACTACAGAGGACATTTGTTCTCAGGAGGATATAGCAGCAAATGTCCTCTCCAGAGGACATTGGTTCCCAGGAAGATATAGCGGAAAATGTCCACTACAGAGGACATTAGTTAATATGAGAATAAGGCAGCACGTGTCCACTACAGAGGACATTTGTTCTCAGGAGGATATAACGTCAAATGTCAAATACTGAGGACGTTGGTTGTCAGGAGGATATAGTAGCAAATGTCCACTACAAAAGACATTAGTTCTTATGAGGATATAGCAGGAAATGTCCAATACAGAGGACATAGCAGCACGTGTCAAATACAGAGGACAGAGCAGCACATGTCCACTACAGAGGACATAGCTACACATGTCGACTACAGAGGCCATTAGTTCCCAGGAGGATATAGCAGCAAATGTCCACTACAGAGGACGTCTGTTTTCAGGAGGATACAACAGCAAATGTCCACCACAAAAGACATTAGTTCTTATGAGGATATAGCAGGAAATGTACACGACAGAGGACATAGCAGCATATGTCCAGGGCAGAGGACGTTGGTTCCCAGGAAGATATAGCAGCAAATGTCCACTACAGAGGACATTAGTTCCCAGGAGGAAATTGCAGCAAATGTCCACTAGAGAGGACGTTGGTTCCCTGGAGGATATAGCAGCAGATGTCCACTACAGAGGACGTTGGTTGTCAGGAACATATAAGAGCAAAAGTCTACTACAAAGGACGTTAGTTCTTATGAGAATATGGCAGGGCATGTCCACTACAGAGGACGTTTGTTCCCAGGAGGATATAACAGCAAATGTCCACTACAAAGGACGTTGGTTCCCAGGAGGATATAGCAGCAAATTTTCACTACAGAAGACGTCAGTTCTTATGAGAATATGGCAGCTTGTGTCCACTAGAGAGGACATTTGTTCTCAGGAGGATATAGCAGCAAATGTCCACTACAGAGGACGCTAGTTCTTAAAGAATATGGCAGCAGATGTCCACTACAGAGGACATTTGTTCTCAGGAGGATATAGCGGCAAATGTCTACTACAGAGGACGTTAGTTGTTATGAGAATATGACAGCACGTGTCCACTACAGAGGACATTTGTTCTCAGGAGCATATAGCAGCAAATGTCCACTACTGAGGACGTTGGTTCCCAGGAGGATATAGCAGCAATTGTCCACTACAAAGGCTGTTTTTGGGGTTAGCGGGTGGTGTTTATTGTAGCGTCCCGGAAGAGTTAGTGCCGCAAGGGCTTCAGGGTATTTGTTCTGTTGAGTTAATGTTGTGTTACGGTGCAGATGTTCTCCCAAAATGTGTCTGTCATTCTCGTTTGGTGTGGGTTCACAGTTTTGCAATAATATAACAGGATATGTATAATGTTATAAATAATATAATATACTCTACACCAGGGGTCACCAACGCGGTGCCCACGGGCACCAGGTCACCCGTAAAGACCAGATGAGTCGCCCGCTGATCTGTTCTAAAAATAGCTCGAATAACAGCACTTACCAGTGAGCTGCCTCTATTTTTAAATTGTATTTATTTACTAGCAAGCTGGTCTCGCTTTGCTTGACATTTTTAATTCTAAGAGAGACAAAACTCAAATAGAATTTGAAAATCCTAGAAAATATTTTAAAGACTTGGTCTTCACTTGTTTAAATAATTTCATTTATTTTTTTACTTTGCTTCTTATAATTTTCAGAAAGACAATTTTAGAGAAAAAATACACATATACCGTCTTACCTTTTTAATTCCTTCCTCTTCTTTCCTGACAATTTAAATCAATGTTCAAGTATTTGTATTATTGTAAAGAATAATAAATACATTTTAATTCAATTCTTCATTTTAACTTCTGTATTTTCGACGAAGAATTTTTGTGAAATATTTCTTCAAACTTATTATGATTAAAATTCCCCCAAAAATATTCTGGCAGATCTAAAACATCTTTAGACTCAAATTTAAATCTTATTTCAAAGTCTTTTGAATTTCTTTTAAAATTTTTGTTCTGGAAAATCTAGAAGAAATAATGATTCGTCTTTTTTAGAAATATAGCTTGGTCCAATTTGTTATATATTCTAAGAAAGTGCAGATTGGATTTTAACCTATTTGAAACATGTCATCAAAATTCTAAAAATTAATCTTAATCAAGAAAGATTACTAATGATGTCCCATAATTTTTTTCTTTATTTTTTTTCAAAAAGATTCGAATTAGCTAGTTTTTCTCTTCTTTTATTTCAGTTGAATTTTGAATTTTAAAGAGTCGAAATCGAAGATAAACTATGTTTCATAATTTAATTTTCATTTTTTTCCTGTTTTCTCCTCTTTTAAACCGTTAAATTAAGTGTTTTTTTCATCATTTATTCCCCCTACAAAAAACCTTCCTTAAGAGGAAAAAAATGTACAACGGAATGACAGACAGAAATACCCATTTTTTATCCATATATATAGATTTATTTATTAAAGGTAAATTGAGCAAATTGGCTATTTCTGGCAATTTATTTAAGTGTGTATCAAACTGCTAGCCCCTCGCATTAATCAGTACCCAAGAAGTAGCTCTTGGTTTCAAAAAGGTTGGTGACCCCTGCTCTAGAGTGTGCTATAAAACAAATATACAAACAAATGTACATGGACTATTAAAGCAGTCCATTAGAATAAGCACTGTCGATTTGAACGTGGTCTTTGGCGCCCTCTAGTGGTAGGATAGGGTAACAACTGTGTAAGCAGAAACATTGTTCCGAACAAACACTCGGTAAAGGCAACATTTATCACATTATAGGCATTTCAGCGTTAAAAACGGTGCTATATTCGACGTATACTTACATTTTAGTCAGGAACGCACACAATGCTGTTTACACAATCACCCGTATTACGCAGAATCGCGACACAGGAAATGACGTCTTAGACTGGATTGCCAAATTAAAAGCACAGGAAGTCTAACATCTCAAAACTGGGGATGGGGGGGACTACAGAGTTTTGACCATACAATTTCTGGCAAGATTATTACATATGGCACCTTTTAAGTAGGAACAATAACTAAAAAAATGATCAATTTATTGATGTTATACTTATTTTTATAAATAATATCGTTATTGTGTGTGTAGCCTCCGGTCATGTTGGTCCAGTTTGCCTCCCAAATGTTGGTCTGAACTTGTCCCTCCCTCTAACGGCGTGGACTACAGGATACGGAGGTCCAGGACACGCAGGTGAGTACACCTGTTTAACGTTGCCCCGCCCACTTTTCGTAAAAAATATTACAGTAAATAACACTTTTTATACTGCAAAACTTTTATAGTTTTGATCTTATGAAAATGTTATAGTTTTTATGTTAAAGTGTCATATTTTAATATTTTATGAATGTATTATTGTTTTCACGTTAACATTATATAGTTTTTTGTGAACATTTTATGTCTTTTATGTTTGTGTTGAGAATGTATGTTATTATTGTGTAATTGTTTTTATGTTCACATTTTATAGTTGTTGTGTTATTAACGTGCTATAGTTTTTGTATATGTACCGATGATTGGGTATAAAAAATAACTATTATGTTATTTTTTTGTGTTAACCTTTTATAGTTATGTTTATTAACGTGTAATAGTTATGTTTTTGTGTTATAGTTTTTATTTTAATAAAATGTAATCATTTTTTACAAATGTGTGAGTTCTTATTTTAGTAAGATTTTATAGTTATGTTACTAATGTGTTATATTTTTTGTTATGTTATTAACGTGTTATAGTTATGTTATTAATGTGTTATCGTTATGTTAATGTGGTACAATTTTTACTTTAATAACATTTTGTAATTATGGTACTAATGTGTTAGTTTTTATTTCAATAACATTTTATAGTTATGTTACTAATGTTTTTTTTTAACGTTTTATAGTTATGTTTTTAACGTGTTATAGTTGTGTTATTGTGTTAGAGTTTTTATTATAATAACATTTCGTAATATGTTTTACGAATGTGTTAGTTTTTATTTTAATATCATTATATAGTTATGTTACTAATGTGTTATATTTTTTATGTTAACGTTTTATAGTTATGTTTTTAACGTGTTATCGTCATGTTATTGTGGTATAGTTTTTACTTTAATAACATTTTGCAATTATGTTTTATGAACGTGTTAGTTTTTATTTTAATATCATTATTGAGTTATGATACTAATGTGTTATTTTTAATGTTAACGTTTTTTATAGTTATGTTATTAACGTGTTATCGTTATGTTATTGTGGTATAGTTTTTCCTTTAATAACATTTTGTAATTATGTTTTATGAACATGTTAGTTTTTATTTTAATAACATTTTATAGTTATGTTAATAATGTGTTATATTTTTATGTTAACGTTTTATAGTTATGATATTAACGTGTTGTCATTATGTTATTTTGGTATAGTTTGTACTTTAATAACATTTTGTAATTATGTTACTAATGTGTTAGCTTTAATTTTAATAACATTGTATAGTTATGTTACAAATGTGTTAGAATTGTTATGTTATGTTATTAACGTGTTATTGTTATGTTATTGTGGTGTAGTTTTTATCTTAATAACATTTTGTAATGATGTTACTAACGTGTTAGTTTTATTTTAATAACATTTTATAGTTATGTTACTAATGTTATTTTTTGTGTTAACGTTTTATAGTTATGTTATTAACATGTTACAGTTGTATTATTATGTTATAGTTTTTTACTTTAATAACATTTTGTAATTATGTTACTAATGTGTTAGCTTTGATTTTAATAGCATTGTATAGTTATGTTACAAATGTGTTATAATTGTTATGTTATGTTATTAACATGTTATTGTTATGTTATTGTGGTGTAGTTTTTATTTTAATAACATTTTGTAATGATGTTACTAATTTGTTAGCTTTTATTTTAATAACATTTTATAATTATGTTGCTAATGTGCTATTTTTTTATGTTAACATTTTATATTTGTTACTAATGTGTTATGGTTGTGTTATTGTTTTATAGTTGTTTACTTTAATAACATTTTGTAATTATGTTACTTATGTGTTAGTTTTTATTTAAATAACATTTTATAGTTATGTTACTGATGTGTTATATTTTTCATGTTAACGTTTCATAGTTATGTTTTTAACGTGTTATAGTTGTGTTATAGTTTTTTATTTCAATAACATTTTGTAATTATGTTTTACGAATGTTAGTTTTTAATTTTTAGTAACATTTTATAGTTATGTTACAAATGTGTTAAATGTTTTGTTATGTTATTAACGTGTTATTGTTGTGTTATTGTGGTATCGTTTTTACTTTAATGACATTTTGTACTTATGTTACTAATGTGTTATTTTAATAACATTTCATAGTTATGTTACTGTGTTATTTTTTGTTAATGTTTTGTAGTTATGTTATTATCGTGTTATTGTTGTGTTATAGTTTTTATTTTAATAACATTTTGTACTTATGTTTTAAGAATGTGCTAGTTTTTATTTTAATAACATTATATAGTTATGTTACTAATGTGTGTTATTTTTATGTTAACATTATTATAGTTATGTTATCGTGTTATCATTATGTTATTGTATTATAGTTTTTATTTTGATAACATTTTGTATTTGTTTTATGAATGTGTTAGTTTTTATTCTAGTAACATTTCAAAGTTATGTTATTAATGTGTTATATTTTTCATGTTATGTTATTAACGTGTTATCATTATGTTATTAACGTGTTATTATTCTTAGCAACTCCACCTTGTCTAATAAAACATTTATAACGTGAAAAAAGTAAAATAGTTGGACAAAGAAAAACTAGCAGCTAAAAGGAATGGGAGAAGTTTGTATTGTATTTTATTTGGTTTAAGAAGAAGTAGAAATAGTAATATAATATAATTGCAATATTTGCAGTGATGGGGGCCGGACTTGACACAGGTGAGTTGTTGGACGAGCTGCACACACCTGCATCAGCGCTGACATCATGGCACCTGTCCAGACGGGTGGTACCTGCTGCAGGCCCGGGTGTTTCTTGAGGGACCCCAAGCGTGCAACACGTCCGCCCCTCACCTAGGAACCATATCGGAGGACGTGTTTTGTGGCGCACAAGCAGAGCCGGCGTCACAAATGTGCCGGGTAAGATATTAATGTTGCCATACTTTTTTTTAACAACACAAATAGACTCGAACAACACCGCCACAGAAGTGGAAACGGCAAAAATTTACATCTTTATTTTACACTTTGGATATGTTTAAACCTCTTTTTGGAGAGATGCCAAGGTGTAAATATTGCAAAGAAAAAGTAAAAAAATAAATATAGCAATGCTGGAAATAATGCTCAATGGCACGGAACTACATCTCCCATGATGCCTTGCGCAGGGCCCGCAACTTCAACCAAGAACGATGGACACTTTGGTTTTACGCAAAAAACGCTGAAGGAGAAAAACTTTTTTCGAGTCTTTCGTCAGTCTCAATTAAAATGAAGGAGCGGACAGAAATGATTTATTTGGATTAAAAAAAAACACACACAGACGCTCTTTTGTGTCTTTTTAAGCAGATTTGTATTTTTACACTCAATTTATGGAATAAATGATGCTGACAATTTCATGAAATACAAACTCAAAGTGTGTTTGTCTAAAAATGTATTTTGTAAGGATTTAATTTAATTTAAAAAACGTGTTGCTTCAAAAAACAAGACTCAGATGGAGAATAATTTATGTCGTTATTACTATATAAATAAAGTCATGTACAATTTGTCTTTATATATATATATATATATATATATATACATATATATATAGTAAAGAAGACATAAATTATTTTCCATCTGAGTCTTCAGTTTTGAACACTCACATGTTGTATACATTATATATATATACATATGTATGTATATATATATATATATATATATATATACAAAATGTATACATTAGTATATATATTATATTATTTATATGTACATATAGATATATTTGCGTATATATATATATATATAAATATATATATGTGTGTGTATTTATATATATGTGTATGTATACAGTATATATACAAAATGTACATAAAATATATACAAAATATATATACATTTTGTATGTATATATATATACACATACAAAATGTGAGTCTTCAAAACTGAAGACTCACTTAGATTTTGTATATATTTTCTATACATTTTGTATGTATATATTTGTATATATACTCACAAAATGTATATAAATATATATATGTACAAAATGTATACATTAGTATATATATATATACAGTTATATGTATATATATATATATATATATATATATATATATATATATATATATATATATATATATATATATATATATATATGTGTATAAAATGTATACAAAATGTGTATCTTCAAAACTGAAGACTCATGGATGGAGAATAATTTATGTCTTTATTACTATATATATATATATATATATATATATATATATATATTATGGGGCAAGCAAGTTAAATGATGTGGCGGGCCAGATAAATAATGGGGCAGGCCAGATAAATGAAATGGCGGGTCAGACAAATAATGTGGAGGGCCAAGTAAAACGGCATGGCGGGCCAAATAAAATGACGTGGCGGGCCAAATAAAATGATGTGGCGGGCCAAATAAAATGATTTGGCCGAGCCAAATAAAATGCCGTGGGGGGCCAAATAAAATGATGTGGCGGGCCAAATAAAATGATTTGGCCTGGTGACGTAAATGATGTGGCGGGCCAAATAAAATGATGTGGCGGGCCAAATAAAATGATTTGGCCGAGCCAAATAAAATGCCGTGGGGGGCCAAATAAAATGATGTGGCGGGCCAAATAAAATGATTTGGCCTGGTGACGTAAATGATGTGGCGGGCCAGTTAAATTATGTGGCGAGCCAGATAAATTGAAGTGTCGGGCCAGGTAAATTATTTTGCGGGCCAGATGAAGGATGTGGCGGGCCAAATAAAATGACGTGGCGGGCCAAATAAAATGGCGTGGCGGGCCAAAAATTATGTGGCGGGCAAGTTAAATTACGTTGGTGGCCAGATAAAATGATGTGGCGGGCTTGATAAATTATGTGGTTGGCAAGATAAAATGACGTGGCGAGCCATGTAAATGATGTGGCGGGCCAGGTAATTGATATGGCGGGCTAGTTAAATTCTGTGGTGGGCCAGATAAATGATGTTGCGTGCCGGATAAAATAAAGTTGGCGGACGAAATAAAATGGCGTAGCGGGCCAAATAAAATGAATTGCCGGGCCAAATAAAACAATGTGGAAGGCCAGATGAAATTATGTGGCGGGCCAGTTAAATAATGTGGCGCACTAGATAAAATGATGTGGCAGGTCTAATAAAATGGCGTGGCGGGCCAAATAAAATGAAGTGGTGTTCCAAATGAAATTACGTGGCTGGCCAGATAAAAGTATTTGGCATGCCAGATAAAATGATGTGGTGGGCGAAATGAAAAGGCGAGGCGGGCCACATAAAATAATGTGGCGGACCAAATACTATTATGTTCCGGCCCAGGTAGATATTGTGGTGGGCCAAATGAAATGATGTGTTTGGTCAATCAAATGACGTGGCGGGCAAGGTTTAATGATGTGGCGGGTCAAATAAATGATGTGGCGGGCCAAAATAAATGATGTGGCGGGCCAAAATAAATGATGTGGCGGGCTAAAATAAATGATGTGGCGGGCCAAAATAAATGATGTGGCGGGCCAAAATAAATGACGTGAAACAAGAACATATTTAGTGTATGTGTGTGTTGCTATGCAAGTGTGGACACTTTAGACATTTTGGACACTTTAGTAGTGGTCAGTGTGCAGTCAGAGAACGGGGAAGAACATGGATGTGTTTTTCAGAGCGACAGCGGGGGTCCGCTGGTGTGGCAGAGGGGGGGAGTGTGGTGGCTGCTGGGAGACCACGTCTGGTCAGCAGGCTGCGGCGAGTCCAGCAGAGGAGAACTTTACAGCAACGTCACCTTCTTCTTAGACTGGATCCATCATCACATGAAGGTCAGACACGCACTCAGTTTTCATCACCCGGAATTAAATAAAAGTTGTCTCTGTTTGCAGAAACATCTCGCAGACTGAAGACAAGAAGGAGGCGCAAACATCTCACGCGTGCTCTTTGTTTCACTCTTTAGTGGAACGTTTTGTTTTTGTCAAGTGGATTTTTTTCATGAAATTATGCTGAATATTTATTTTTTATTCCATTTATTTCATCACTTCATTTAATTGACTGGAAGTGTTCCTGCCTGAATGCTGCTGGGATAGGCTCCAGCTCCCCCTCGCAAGCCCCGAAAGGGACAAGCAGTAGAAAATGGATGGATGAAGGAATGGATGGATGACTGGAAGTGGGTTTTGAAGCAACAAAGCACCTTTTTTTTATCATATTGAATTAAAAATAAACTATTTTAAACAAACATTTTGCTCACACATTTTTATTTAATGAAAATGTCAACTTACCTAAGTTTGTGAGCAAAAAAAATATTTTTTTATATAAATTCCCCGCGTTAATATTCTGTGTTAAAATTCAGTGTTGAAAAACTCTCTGTAAAAACTCAATGTACAAAGAATTAGTGCAGGAATATTTGGTGCTTCAAAACTGAAGTCTAATTTCCACTAAAATAAATAAAATGTATCATCAAATTAGGTTAAAAAAATACTTTTTGTGTTTGCAAGCCTTGAAAAAAGCATGTCTTTCAAGTAAACCCCACAAAGATACATTATTTCAGGAATTATTAGCTATTTTGTTTGTTTGGTTTAGGAGTTATGTTTAAATAACTGTCAAATTGAGTGTGACATTTTGTGAGGGGGCGTGGCCTGCGGACCTGCAGCAAAGAAGGGTGTGCCAGGACCAGCTTCGAGATCAGCGGCAGGTGCGTAGATGACACAGCTGAGAGTGTTTGTCGTTCTGTTAAAGGCAGCAGTCGGGAAGGGGAGAGAGGGGGTTGTTGTGTTGGAGTGGAGCACAACCGAGAGACAACCTGATGGCTGAAAAGCCGAACGAGAGACGATTGAAACATAAATCATTGTTCTTAACCATGAACGAGGCTGTCATGTCCGTCTTTGGTGGTCCAACGAACCCGGATCAGCGAGATCTCCACACAGTTATACTGTCATATTCAGTAAAACCTATTTTTTATATTTGCAAACCTAACAAAAACACCGGATTCTAGTAAAACTCACATAGATACATCTTCACAGGCGTTTTAAACATATTGCATGTTTGGTTTTGGAGTTATTTTTATACAACATTCATATTTAGTATGACAGTTATACAACTAATTTGTGTCTTTGCAAACCTTCCAAAATATATTTCTTCTCGTACAACTCAAAAAGATACATTATTCCAGGCATTTTTAGACATTTTGCAGGTTTGGTTTAGGAGCTATGTTTTAATACATTTTTAATGTGTTTTTTTTCCCCGCATTATCTCAGGAGTCCAAGAACATTACTGTCATTTTGGGTTAAAAAAATATATATTTTTTGTGTTTTGCAAGCTTTAAAAAAGCGTATCTTTCTAGTAAGCCCCACAAAAATACATTATTTCAGGCATTATTAGCTATTTTGCATGTTTGGTTTTACTAGTTATGTTTAAATAACTGTCATCTTGAGTAAAACCAAATGTTTGTATCGGCAAACCTTACAAAAACACCTGATTCTAATAAAACTCACATAGATACATCATTAGAATTTTTGGGACATTTTGCATGTTTGGTTTTTGAGTTCTGTTTATCTAACTTTCATATTAAATGACAGTTGTACTGGGATATTGAGTAAAAAAACTAATTTGTGTCATTGCAAACCTTAAAAAAGTAAAACTCAAAAAGATACATTATTCCAGGCAATACTAGACATTTTGCATGTTTGGTTTAGGAGTAATGTTTGAATACATTTTTATTGCTTTTTTCGCATTATCTCAGGATTCTAAGAACATTATGGGTAAAAAAAAGTAAATTTTGTGTCTGCAAGCTTTTAAAATAGCATGTTTTGAGTAAAAATCACAAAGATATAATATATTAGCCATTATGAGTTATTTTGCATGCTCGGTTTTAATAGTTATCATTAAAACAACGTGACAGTTAAACTGTCATATTGAGTAAAACTTAAGGTTTGTATTTGCAAACCTTACAAAACACCTGAATCTCATAAAACTCATTTAGACACATTATTACAGACATTTTAGACAAATAACATGTTTGGTTTTAGAGTTATTTGTATATACATTTCATATTTAGTATGACAGTTATACTGTCATATTGAGTAAAAAAATGTATTTTGTGTCGTTGCAAACCTTACAAAAGATAATTGTTCTAGTAAAACTCACAAAGATACATTATTCCAGGCATTAATAGACATTTTGCATGTTTGGTTTAGGAGTTATGTTTGAATATATTTGTATTTCTTGTTTCACATTATCTCAAGATTCCAAGAACATTACTGCCATATTGGGTAAAAAACACAATTTTGCGTTTGCAAGCCTTACAAAAAGCAAATGTTTCGAGTAAAATTCGCAAAGATACATAATTTCAGGCATTATTAGCTATTTTGCATGTTTGGTTTTAAAAGTTATGTTTGAATAACTGTGAAATTGAGTGTGACTGTTAACACTGTCATTGAGTAAAACCCAATTTTTGTATTTGCAAACCTGACAAAAACGCCTGATTCTAGTAAAACTCACATACATACATTGTTACAGGCATTTTTTGACATATTGCATATTTGGTTTCGGGGTTATGTTTGCATAAATTTGTATTGCCTTCTTTGCATTATCTCAGGATTCTAGGAACATTACTGTCATATTGAGTAAAAATAAAAAAATAAATGTTTGTAATTGCAAACCTTACAAAAGCTCATGTGTCTATTAAAACTAACAAAAATACAATATTTCAGGCATTATTAACCATTTTGCATGTTTAATTTTTGGAGTTATGTTTAAATAACTGTCAATGTGAGGGTGACAGTTATACCGTCATATTGAGTAAAAACACGTTTTTGTATTTGCAAACCATACAAAAACACCGGATTCTAATAAAACTCACATATATATTACAGACATGTTCAGACCTATTGCATCTTTGGTTTTGGAGTTATTTCTATATAACATTCATATTTAGTATGAAAGTTATAGTCATATTGAGTAAAAAAAACGAATTTGTGTCTTTGCGAACCTTAAAAAAAGCATATGTTTGGAGTAAGACTCACAAAGATACAGTCTGTGGAACGCTCTCCCTCAGACTGTGGATGCTTTTAAAAAAGCCTTTTTATAGACATGCATGCTGGTTCTAGCTATTGGGCTGTTTGTAGTTTAATATTTTATTTATTTTTTTACTATCTTTTTACTATTATTACTATTTTTTACACTGTGGCACTTTGAGGTTGTGTGCTCAGCGTAAAGTGCTGTTTTACAAATACAATCTATTATTATTATTATTATTATTATTATTTCAGGCCTTATTATCTATTTTGCATGTTTGGTTTTAATAGTTATTTATAATTGGCATGATTCGTTACCCGGGTCATGGCATGATTTATGTTGGGTAGTTTTTCTGTTTTAGTCTGCTTCCTGGGTGCACCATTTTCCCGTTTTCTGTTGGTTACTGATTCTCCTCACCTGTCGTAGTTTTGCAATTAGTTCCCACCAGGTGTTTTGGTTAATCACTCCCTTTTATAGTTTCCTGTCACCCAGCAATAGTTGATGCGTCAATGTTTGCTTTATTCAACATTTACGTTCTCCTGGTTTTTCCTCCTCTCTGTAGTGATTTTGTATACATTAGCATTCCTCGTTTTTCACCCTTGGTGACATTTTAATTTGTTTAGCTCCATGTTTGTTTGTGTCCTTAGTTTTGTATTTTTGTCCTGCGTTTAAAATATTAAAAAAAACGTAATCTTCCCTGCATGAAGCGTTTCGACACATTGCAAAACTGTATCGATACTGTGTCACTAAATACTGACATCTGCTGGACATTAAAAATCCCTACAAGGCAACCTATGGACCGACTCAACTGACACTGATTTTATGACCTAGAACAGTGGTTCTCAAATGGGGGTACGCGTACCCCTGGGGGTACTTGAAGGTATGCCGAGGGGTACGTGATATTTTTCAAAAATATCCTAAAAAATAGCAACAACTCAAAAATCCTTTATAAAATATTTATTGAATAATACTTAAAAAAAATATGAATGTAAGTTCTGTGAAAAGAAATGCAACAATGCAATATTCAGTGTTGACAGCTAGATTTTTTGTGGACATGTTCCATAAATATTGATGTTAAAGATTTCTTTTTTTTGTGGAGAAATGTTTAGAATTAAGTTCATGAATCCAAATGGATCTCTAGTACAATCCCCAAAGAGGGCACTTTAAGTTGATGATTACTTCTATGTGTAGAAATCTTTATTAGGGACCGATGTCCCTATGGGACGGACGACCCTATTGAATTTCTAAGGTTTTATTGTTATTCTTTATTATTATTATTATTATGCCGCCACCTCTATGAGCTAGTATTTTAAATAAATAAATAAATGATAAATGGGTTGTATTTGTATAGCGCTTTTCTACCTTCAAGGTACTCAAAGCGCTTTGACCCTACTTCCACATTCACCCATTCACACACACTGATGGAGGGAGCTGCCATGCAAGGCGCTAACCAGCACCCATCAGGAGCAAGGGGGAAGTGTCTTGCTCAGGACACAACGGACGTGACGAGGTTGGTACTAGGTGGGGATTGAACCAGGGACCCTCGGGTTGCGCACGGCCACTCTTCCACGGCCCCTTAAAGGGGAACATTATCACCAGACCTATGTAAGGGTCAATATATACCTTGGTGTTGTAGAAAAAAGACCATATATTTTTTTAACCGATTTACAAACTCTAAATGGGTGAATTTTGGCGAATTAAACGCCTTTCTGTTTAGCCTTCTTGGAGCGATGACGTCAGTACGTGACGTCACCTAGGTAAAAAAGCCGCCATTTTCATTTTCTCAAACACATTACAAACGCCGCGTCTCAACTCTGTTATTTTCCGTTTTTTCGACTATTTTCTGGAACCTTGGAGACATCATGCCTCGTCGGTGTGTTGTCGGAGGGTGTAACAACACTAACAGGGAGGGATTCAAGTTGCACCACTGGCCCGAAGATGCGAAAGTGGCAAGAAATCTGCCGCCAGGCCCCCATTGAATTTGAGTGTCTGCACATTTTACCGGCGATGCTAAGGCAGACATGGCACAGAGATGTATGGATAACCTGCAGATGCATTTGCAACGATAAAGTCAAAGAAATCACAAAGGTGAGTTTTGTTGATGTTGTTGATTTATATGCTAATCAGACATATTTGGTCGCGGGAAGACTGCCAGCTAATCAATGCTAACATGCTATTTAGGCTAGCTGTATGTACATTTGAAACTATATTTACATCCAGCGTTTCCCTCCACCCACATTTAATGCCAAACAAACACTTACCAATCAACGGATTTAAGTTGATCCAGTGTCACAAGATGCGAAACTTCCAATCGTTGGTCTGTACATTTTACCGGCGATGCTAAGGTAAACATGGCCGAATAGCGTTAATAGCTATTCGCTCAGTAGCTTCAGTTTCTTATTCAATTTCGTTTTCGCTATCTGCCTCCATACTCCAACTATCCGTTTCAACACATGCGTAATATGTTGAATCGCTTAAGCCGCTGAAATCCGAGTCTGAATCCGAGCTAATGTCGCTATATCTTGCTGTGCTATTCGCCATTGTTTGTTTGTATTGGCAGCACTGGATGACGTCACAGGAAAATGGACAGTGGCTTCGAAGATAGCGAAAATCAGGCACTTTAAAGCTTTTTTTAGGGATATTCCAGGACGGGTAAAATTTTGAAAATAACTTCGAAAAATAAAATAAGCCACTGGGAACTGATTTTTATTGGTTTTAACCCTTTTGAAATTGTGATAATGTTCCCCTTTAACTCATTATGACAATAATTTGTTGACACAAAAGAAATGGCAATCACTTTTACCTACAAAGGACACACAGCTAAGTAGTCAGCTTCCTATTAGCAAATTTAATTTTACATTCATTTCCATATTGTGTGAAGGACCAAAAAAAAAAAATCCTGCCCTTTTCTGACTTTGAGCCCCTGCCCCTCTATAAGTATGTGCACGTCCCTGTTCAGGATGCATCGTTTTTATCGATGTTTACACATGTTTGGCTCTAAAATGGGACCGAGAAGAGAGGCTGAGTCATGCTGGCATAGGTGATGGTGGAAGGTGCGGGAGGCCAGTCAGCCTGCTCCTGCAGGTCCAGAGCCAGACGCTTGTATTTACTCTTCGGGGGACGGTTTTTCCGACAGTTGATCCAGGAGAGGAAGGCCGAGACACAACTACATGCACTCACCGTCTGAGATCATGTTCAGGGTGATTGAAGAACACAAAATGTGACAAACACATGTCAGTTAGTTTGCTATTATTATTGTAAATAATGTAAATAATTCAATGTACAGTGGGGCAAAAAAGTATTTAGTCAGCCACAGATTGTGCAAGTTCTCCCACTTAAAATGATGACAGAGGTCTGTAATTTTCATCATAGGTACACTTCAACTGTGAGAGACAGAATGTTCACATTGTAAGAATTTTAAAGAATTTATTTATAAATTATGGTGGAAAACAAGTATTTGGTCACTTCAAACAAGGAAAATCTCTGGCTCTCACAGACCTGTAACTTCTTCTTTAAGAAGCTCTTCTGTCCTCCACTCGTTACCTGTATTAATGGAACCTGTTTGAACTCGTTATCTGTATACTAAAAACACCTGTCCACAGCCTCAAACAGTCAGACTCCAAACTCCACTATGGC
Organism: Nerophis ophidion; assembly: GCF_033978795.1. Taxonomy (NCBI): domain Eukaryota; kingdom Metazoa; phylum Chordata; class Actinopteri; order Syngnathiformes; family Syngnathidae; genus Nerophis; species Nerophis ophidion. Next base: position 13,928,074 of record NC_084624.1, on the reverse strand, counting down.
CAAGACCAAAGAGCTGTCGAAAAACACCAGGAAAAGAATTGTAGACCTGCACCAGACTGGGAAGAGGGAATCTACAATAGGCAAGCAGCTTGGTGTGAAACAATCAACTGTGGGAGCAATTATCAGAAAATGGAAGACATACAAGACCACTGATAATCTCTCTCGATCTGGGGCTTCATGCAAGATCTCATCCCGTGGGGTCAAAATGATCATGAGAACGGTGAGCAAAAATCCCAGAACCACACGGGGGGACCTGGTGAATGACCTGCAGAGAGCTTGGACCAAAGTAACACACTACGCCGACAGGGAATCAAATCCTGCAGTGCCAGGCGTGTACCCCTGCTTAAGCCAGTGCATGTCCAGGCCCGTCTGAAGTTTGCCAGAGAGCACATGGGAGAATGTCATGTGGTCAGATGAAACCAAAATAGAACTTTTTGGTAAAAACTCAACTTGTGGTGTTTGGAGGAAGAAGAATACTGAGTTGCACCCCAAGAACACCATACCTACTGTATAGCATGGGGGTAGAAACATCATGCTTTGGGGCTGTTTTTCTGCTAAGGGGACAGGACGATTGATCCGTGTTAAGGAAAGAATGAATGGGGCCATGTATCGTGAGATTTTGAGCCAAAACCTCCTTCTATCAGTGAGAGCTTTGAATGGTTGACCAAATACTTATTTTCCACCATAATTTACAAATAAATTCTTTAAAATTCCTACAATGTGAATTCCTGGATTTTTTTTCACATTCTGTCTCTCACAGTTGAAGTGTACCTATGATGAAAATCACAGACCTCTGTCATCATTTTAAGTGGGAGAACTTGCACAATCGGTGGCTGACTAAATACTTTTTTGCCCCACTGTATGTACTCTGATGATTAAATTGTGCGATGACTGTATTATGCTGATACCATGAATTGATTAACGTGGACCCCCGACTTAAACAAGTTGAAAAACTTATTCGGGTGTTACCATTTTATGGTCAATTGTACAGAATATGTACTGTACTGTGCAATCTACTAATAAAAGTATCAATCATTCAATCAATGCTGTAATCGTCGGAAGTTTCTAGGATTGTAAGGACACAATATTAAATACACCTGGACACTTCCATGCAAAATAATGTGTCAACAATTGTCTTCATAAAGAAAAATATCAATTTCAACTTATGCTTTAAAACCGAGGTGTCAAAGTAGTTTTCATGATAAAACATCGCAGTTATGTTTGGCCCCAGAGGGCCGCTTTTAACAGCGAATACTATTATTACACTATTCTTTTAATGCATTTTTATTAGTACATTTTGGACAAACTAAAAAATAAATAAATAAATAAATAAAATTGTAAAATGCCAATAATTTCACCTCAAAATGTATTATATATTGCTGTAAATGGAAAAAAACAGTATTGGTGTTGTACTGATAAAAAAAATAAAAATAAAAAAGGCAGTTCAGTTGCCAGAAGTTTAATGTAAAATTTACATTTGTTTTGGTTTACTGTAAATTTAAAAAAATGAACTTTTACAGTTTGTTTTTTTTTAAACACAAATCAAGAACGGTAGAATTTTCGGTGTATTACTGTAAATGCCAAAAGTACACCACAGTTTATTACAGTAAAAAAAAAGTATTGTTTTTTTTGTTTTTGTTTTTTTATTTCATGGACAATGCTGTAAAAACCACAGTAACAATTCACAATTTTACTTTTACATTGCACACTTTGATGGACAACTTGCTTTGACATCATTATTATTAGTTTGTATTTTTCTTTTTTTTTTAAATGGTTTGAATGTTTGATCATTTATTTTTGTATAATTAGACAATATTTAAAGGCCTACTGAAATGAGATTTTCTTATTTAAACGGGGATAGCAGGTCCATTCTATGTATCATACTTGATCATTTGGCGATATTGCCATATTTTTGCTGAAAGGATTTAGTAGAGAACATAGAGGATAAAGTTCGCAACTTTTGGTCGCTAATAAAAAAGCCTTGCCTGTACCGGAAGTAGCAGATGATGTGCGCGTGATGTCACTGGTTGTAGAGGTCCTCACATTGTTTACAATCAGAACCACCAGCAGCTAGAGCGATTCGGACCATAAAAGCGACAATTTCCCCATTAATTTGAGCGAGGATGAAAGATTCGTAGATGAGGATAGTGAGAGTGAAGGACTAGAAAGAAAAAAAGAGGACAGTGAGAGCGATTTAGATGTTATTAGACACATTTACTAGGATAATTCTGGAAAATCCCTTATCTGCTTATTGTTTTACTAGTGTTTTAGTGAAATTATATGGTACCTGAAAGTCGGAGGGGTGACCGCCGGTGTCTCCGGTGGGAGGAGGTAATAGTCCGCCACAGCTGCAGGAGGACGCAAGCTCTGCTCATAACTACGGTAAGAGCCAACTTATTACCACAATTTTCTCACCGAAACCTGCCGGTTGACATGTGGTATGGAACCATGTTCGCTTGACCGCTCTGTTCCATAGTAAAGCTTCACCTTCGGGAAATTTTAAACAAGGAAACACCGGCTGTGTTTGTGTGGCTAAAGGCAGCCGCGATACACTGCTTCCCACCTACATCTTTCTTCTTTGACGTCTCCATTATTAATTGAACAAATTGCAAAAGTTTCAGCAACACAGATGTCCAGAATACTGGGTAATTATGCGATTAAAGCAGACTACTTATAGATGGGATCGGGCTGGAAAAAAATGTCCGCTACAACCCGAGACGTCAAACGCACGCGTCATCATACCACGACGTTTTCAACAGGACACTTCGCGGGAAATTTAAAATTGCAATTTAATAAACTAAAAAGGCCGTATTGGCATGTGTTGCAATGTTAATATTTCATCATTGATATATAAACTATCAGACTGCGTGGTCGGTAGTAGTGGGTTTCAGTAGGCCTTTAAGTTAATGTACTTTGCGATTACATGGAGTACATGTATTTGTTTTTTTCTAACAAATTACAAAGAATATATTTAGTTAAAAAAAAGTGACACTACTTTATTGATACATATTATTTCCAGGCTTTTAAGGTCCAGATAAAATTAATAGGCTGGCCAGCCTTGAGTTTGACACCTGTGCTTTAGAATATTGTAGAACCGTTATTGAAATATCTTGTGTGACATCATGCACAAAAGTGCACTTTACTTGTTTTTGACTATTGTGGTGGCGTTCTGTACAAAGAGTGCACTTTAATTTAGTGTTGTTTTGATATGTCATCTTGGTGACATCATGCACAAAAGTGCACTCATAGCTTGTTTTAAAATGTCTCTGACAATCTTGCACTTTCTGTTTTGGAAATGACATGAATGTTTGTGCCACTGTTTAATAACTGTTTAATAAATACACTTTTGCTAAATTGACTTAGTTGTGGTTTCCCTCTCTGCATAAACGTTTAAAAGTAGCATATATTAATGCAGTATGAAGAAGAATGTTTTAATGTAGACACATAGAATCATCATACTGATGTGATTATATGCATCAAGTGTTCATTCAAGGCTAAGGCAAAATATCGAGATATATATCGTGTATCGTGACATGGCCCAAAAATATCAAGATATTAATAAAAGGCCCACCTATGGGTCACCCTCCTGTCCGGATGAGGATGACAAGACCAGAAATACACATCAAGAGAAATCAAAATAACACCAACCTGTTCGGTGTCAGCAGGGGGTGTTGTGGTGGTGCGCTTTGCACTTAGTTTGGCTTTAACAATCCTCCATAAATTGTCATGGATCAAAATCTGTTATAAATTGAACATAGGGAATCACTATAAGCTACTCCTGATTGAAATGTAGCCAGACAAAATGTACATTAAAGACGTTCTTGAACATGTGATTCATTCCAAAATGATGATGATGAGCAGATAAGTACAAACCCCGTTTCCATATTCCAAACAATTTGAAATGTGGACTCGTCAGACCACAGAACACTTTTCCACTTTGCATCAGTCCATCTTAGATGATCTCGGGCCCAGAGAAGCCGGCGGCGTTTCTGGATGTTGTTGATAAATGGCTTTCGCTTTGCATAGTAGAGCTTTAACTTGCACTTACAGATGTAGCGACGAACTGTATTTAGTGACATTGGTTTTCTAAAGTGTTCCTGAGCCCATGTGGTGATATCCTTTAGAGATTGATGTCGGTTTTTGAAACAGTGCCGTCTGAGGGATCGAAGGTCACGGTCATTCAATGTTGGTTTATCCAGATTCTCTGAACCTTTTGATTATATTATGGACCGTAGATGTTGAAATCCCTAAATTTCTTGCAATTGCACTTTGAGAAACATTGTTCTTAAACTGTTTGACTATTTGCTCACGCAGTTGTGGACAAAGGGGTGTACCTCGCCCCATCCTTTCTTGTGAAAGACTGAGCATTTTTTTGGGAAGCTGTTTTTATACCCAATCATGGCACCCACCTGTTCCCAATTAGCCTGCACACCTGTGGGATGTTCCAAATAAGTGTTTAATGAGCGTTCCTCAACTTTATCAGTATTTATTGCCACCTTTCTCAACTTCTTTGTCACATGTTGCTGGCATTAAATTCTAAAGTTAATGATCATATGCAAAAAAAAATATGTTTATCAGTTTTTAACATTCAACTGAATATGGGTTGAAAATGATTTGCAAATAATTGTATTCTTTTTATATATATATATATATAGATTTTTTTTTTCCAAGATGGCGCTGCTGTAGTGGCTGCTGTAGGCAGGAGCTCTGTGCTCTTGTATCATCCTTTTGTGTTTCCCTCTTGTTTTCATGTGTTATTATATTTTTTTGCCTTTTGGTCCGGGACCCTTTGGGACTGTGTGACAAGGGGTGTCACTTTCGTGACCTCTGTGGTGCTTTTTTTGTGGACTTCTGGATCTGCCTCCCGGGAGCCTTTTGGCCATGGAGACCAGCTGCTGGGTCTCTGCCACACCGGAGTCTGTTTGGAGGGACTGGAGGAGATGAGGATGAGGGGACAGGGCTGCGGAGCTGGCACTGAGCGCTGGGACGGAGAGGCTTCGCGGTGTCTTGGCTGGGTGAGCAGGTGTCGGACACCTCAGTCACCTTGGACGTATCCTCGCTCATCCATGCGGACTGAACACTGGACGAGAGTGGAGTCGGCTGTCCTGGTTGCTTTGTTGGGTCTGCTCCTGTCTCTGGCCATGCTCCCTCCTCCCCAGCGGACGATGGCGTGGAACACCGCAGAGGCCACCACAGTGGATATGTTTCTTTTACTTTTTATTCATAACTCTATGTAGAAGTGTCTGGTTGTATCTGCTGCTTTAATGTATTTAATGTCCTATTTGTTCTTTGATGTTTGATGTTTCCCTCTTACACACATGTAAGAGGGATGTGTACTATGGCTATGAGTTGTTGTTTTTTTCCCCTGGCCTCAGTCTGCACCCCCTCTCCAGGGCCCAGGCTAAGACCGATTTTTTTTATTGTATCTTCTATTTTTTTCTCCCCCCCTTGTTTACCTGTATCCCATCTTTTTTTGTAAGGGGCGCTGGAAGCCGTCAGACCCGTCAGCGATCCTGTTCTGTCTCCCTTTAATGTTTGTCTGATCTTGAATGGGATTGTGCTGAAAATTGTAATTTTCCTGAAGGAACTCTCCTGACGGAATAAATAAAGTACTATCTAATCTATCTAATCTAATATTTACATCTAACACAATTTCCCAACTCATATGGAAACGGGGGTTTGTATATTTCTCAAAATAAAATGTGCTAGAACCATTAAAGGGGAGATATGAGGATGCGAGGGTACCTCCAGCGTGACAGAGACAACAACATGTCCCACAGCCATGATGAGGATTGTAATGCGCCATTCGTAGGGAATACAAGAGATCTGAGGGAAGGAAAGGTGTCAGGTTAGGGAAGGAAACAAATTTTGTGCCTTTTAAAAGTCGATTTCTGAAATAAATCTATTTGTTTATGTCACACAACCTGTCAACTCTCCGGGTTGGGGAGGAGACCCTGTCCCAAGTGGAGGAGTTCAAGTACTTCGGAGTCTTGGAAGACTGGATCGTGAGATCGACAGGCGGATCGGTGCGGCGTCTTCAGTAATGTGGACGCCGTATTGATCCGTTGTGGTGAAGAAGGAGCTGAGCCGGAAGGCAAAGCTCTCAATTTTACCGGTCGATCTACGTTCCCATCCTCTCCTATGGTCATGAGCTTTGGGTTATGACCAAAAGGACAAGATCACGGGTACAAGCGGCTTAATGAGTTAGGGGCTCTCCCTTAGACATAGGGTGAGAAGCTCTGCCATCCGAGGGGAGCTCAAAGTAAAACTGCTGCTCTTTCACATTGAGAGGAGCCAAATGAGGTGGTTTGGGCAACTGGTCATCCGAACGCCTCCCTAGGGAGGTGTTTAGGGCACGTCCGACTGGTAAGAGGCTACGGGGAAGACCCAGGACACGTTGGGAAGACTATGTCTTCCAGCTGGCCTGGGAACGCCTCGGGATCCCCCTGGAAGAGCTGGACGAAGTGGCTAATGTATAATGAAGCCCGGAAGAGTTAGGGATGCATGGGATTCTGGGTATTTGTTCTGTTGTGTTTACGTTGTGTTACAGTGCAGATGTTCTCCCGAAATGTGTTTGTCATTCTTGTTTGGTGTGGGTTCACAGTGTGGCGCATATTAGTAAGAGTTTTAAAGTTGTTTATATTTCAACCATCAGTGTAGCCTGTGTGGTTGTTGACCAAGTATGCTTTGCAGTCAAGTATGTGTGTTAGCAGGGGTCGCATGTTACATGTGACAGTAATGGCACGCAGATAGCATGGCGTGAAAGCGGGCGCGATGACATCATGTAGAGGAAGTTAAAATAATTGCCATCACGGCACGGCTTTAATGGTGTTGTGCGGGTGACAACCGGAGAATGTGAGCTCCGGGATATTTCTGGGAGAGGCACTGAAATCCGAAAACCTCCCGGAAGAATCGTTGGGGTCGGCAAGTATGCAGCTGAGCCACATCAGAGTGATCAAAGAACCCCATGCGGCTCCGGAGCCGCGGCTTGCCGACCCCTGCCCCAAAACATTCAACCCAGCATTAAATTCTATGCATTTTGTACCAAGACGATAGACTCACCATCAGTTGGTAGTCCACGGCGGGAAAGGGAAACAGCATGATGATCAAGAAAAAAGCAGACAAAACAAAGCAGGACAAAACAAACGGCCCTGAAAGTCAAAACAGAGAAGTGAAGATGTTAATGAAACAAGACTAGATGTTATGGCACACATATATCCAGTCAATAATAACAATTATATGCATATTTTGGGGAGGAAAAAAAATCAACGTGAATGCTGAAAAGCCAAATCCAAACTGAAATTCTGACAAATAGTGTACCGGTCAGATTGCGTCAATTAACCAAAAATACGTATCAGCAACAAACAAAGTTGACGTCATGCAGGGGGTTAATGAAATGTTTTGCGGTCACGTTCTGTTTGGTGTTGGACTCATTGTGCATTCTTGTTTGTTTTTGTCACGATGACAACTCATTAGTTTTCACCTTTCATGTCACGCACCTGATTCACTTGGACCTGTTAATCACCACTGCCCTATTTAAGCCTGTAGCTGCCAGGCAGTCAGCCTAGCGACATCACCCTCTAAACACCCTTGTTATCCATGCTGATGATCCATGCTCTTTTCTCGTTCCACGTAAGTTTTTGTTATTCAAGTTATGTTTTATGTCCATAGTTTACGTTATAGTAATAGATTTTGTTTTCATAGACAAGTTTTGTACCTCCACTGAGAGCGCTTTGTGTTTGGTAATTTTTGAGTGATTCATTAACAGATGTCAGTACTTTCACGCCATGTCCGGTCCAGTCGATTTGCACCACGGGAAAACAAACCACACCATAGTCCACGCCATGACAGTTAAGACATTAATTTGGGGAATATATAGAATAAACTACATACATATGTTTGATTGCTTGGATTTAACGTCATAATTTACCACAACCTGGTGCGAAGATGTATGCTACAGGTGCATCACACATACAATATCATACACAAATGACATGAGTTCAGGAATTGAATTTCGAATAAGAGACATATTAAATTGGCTACTTTAAATTTTTACACAGATGTCTAAGACATAGAATAGAATAGAATAGAATAGAAGGGAAAGTATTTTATTGATCCCTGAGGGAAATTCAGCTTGCCAACCTTGAGACCTCCGAATTTGGGGGGCAGGGTGTATATATTTTCAAGTATTTCTATATATATATATATATATATATATATATATATATATATATATATATATATATAAATGCCGCCGGGAAGCTAATTAATTTAAAACCTCTTCTCACTCCTGCGCTTACCAAAGGCATGCGGTAAAAGTAAGCATGCGCTAATTATTTTAAAACCTCTTCTCACTCCGGCACTTACCAAATGCATGCAATAAAAATTTGAGTGTGATGTAAGCTTGGACATTAAATCCTACTGAATAGCTCTTAATCTTCTTCCCTTTATGCGATTTCAAATTACCGGTATTGAAATCAGCCTGCTCCATTTTGAAAATGATGACAGGGGAAGTGTCACTCGTGACGTCACGAGTTTGACCAGGCGGTAATACTAAGCATGCGCTAATCATTTTGGGAAGCGAGTTTGACTCGGCAGTAATTCAAGGCAGGCGCATACTATATGCTCTGCGGCAATTCAAGGAAATACGGTATATATATATATATATATATATATATATATATATATATATATATATATATATATAAGAAATACTTGAATTTCAGTGTTCATTTATTTACACATCTACACACATGACACTACTCATCTGTGACATTTGATTTGCAGGAAAGGAGCGAGTTTAGGGTTGAATTGTCATTCCTCGTTCTATATGTGCCTATATATATATATATATATATATATATATATATATATATATATATATAAATGATCTGTGTTCAATGGAGACAAAATTTGCAGGCAGCGTACCCCTTCCCCTTCGAGCTGTCACAGTCTGTCTTTCTGTTTGTCTCTGGGAGAGTGGGCGTGTTTTGGGGGTAGACTTGGCTCCAGCTCTCAGCCTGGCACAGCTGATCCCAGCACCCTAATCACTCACCTGCCTGCCATCAAGTCATCACCTGCAGCCCACAAATGTTTGGACCTCACTCGGCGCGATCGCCAGATCGTTTCACCTTTCTACACGTGGTAACGCTTCTCGCCAAGTTTGTCCTAGAATTCTAGCACTTTTGAAAATCTTGCGAACCTGCCATTTTTGTGTTTTTTGGGCTGCTTGTCTTACCCCTGTTTTTTCCTCTGGCTGCTAGCCTCAGTGTGCTCTCCTGGACTGCAAAGCCAAGGACTACAAGCTCCCTCCTTTCCCTCAGGTTTTTATTAATAATAACCCTTGAACTCTAATTCAGCTTGTCTTTTCTGCATTTGGGTCCACCAGTTCTACCCACCAGCTGTCCTGGATGAAATGAAATAATTTGTTTTCCAATCATTTGGGAACTTGCAAGCTTAGTTTTCTTACTTGTCGTCGCCATGTCTCTTCTTCGTTCTTCTGCTTTGTCTCTGTTATGGTTTTGGACATTACTACTGTAGTGGAATTTTTTACCTTTATACCATATTTTGTGTCTGTTTTAGTCCAAAAATAAAGTCTATCTAAAAGCATCTGAGTCACTGGAGGAGCATATGTAGGGCAAAGTTGAATTTGTGGTCGCTCTAACCATTCTACAAAATGTTTTGATTGTTTGTTATGACTAAGGGATCCAAGGTTGTTGTGGAGCAAGCAGTTGCAAAACAACGAGACCTTGACACATGAGGGAAACATAAAAAGCCAGTAGACCAATATTTGATATGATTTTGCTTGATTCTGGATCCTTCGAAGGATGCTGTCTGTTTGCATTGGCAATTCAATCCAACTTGTACTTTTGAATATGGGTAAATAAAACTTTTGTACTAAAACCACTTTGTGTGCTGTTTAAGCTTGGCACAATCCACCACACTACTTGCCGTAGTTTTGAAGCAATGCATGATGGGAATCCGGATGTTCTGTTTCAGCGTATTAGCGTGCCGGCTGGAATAAACAACGCTGAGAAATAGCTTTGTGCCTGCCTACTTTATGGGTTATGGATAAACCTATGGATAACGGAGACATATATAATAGTCACCTTTTTAGGTGAGAGAGGACGTTAAAAGGCAGTGCCTTTTAAGACACGCCCCCAATATTGTTGTCCGGTTGGAAATCGGGAGAAATTCGGGAGGCGCACTGAAATTCGGGAGTCTCCCGGGCAAAGTATGGCCTAAGAGGGCATACATTTTCCAAATATGTTTTAAGCATTAAATCCCGCCCACGTACAGCTTTTAGGACATAATGGCGTGCTAAAAAATTGATTAATTGTTTATGTACTTTATCATAACAACATAACTGAAAATTGTTCTTTGCTATTCTAGACCTGCTTTTGTTTTTGTGCACTCACTCTAGGTGTGTGTTGACAGGACAGCAGTGAGCGCCAAACAAATAATTCGGGACACTGTTGTTGTTTTTTTCAATACAATTAGTAGTTGTGAAAAGCATTACAATTATAGTAAGAAATATAAATGTTCTGCTGAACCACTGAAGGTAACATGAGCCAAACAGTGGTCCATCCATCCATCCGTTTTCTAAAGCTTGTCCCTTTCGGGGTCGCGGGGGATGCTGGAGCCTATCTCAGCTGCATTCGGGCGGAAGGCAGGGTATGCCCTAAACAAGTCGCCACCTCATCACAGAGCCCCAAACAGTGGTGTCCTTGCAATATTTTTTCTGATTTGAAAAAAATGTGACTGTGAACAAATTGAATAAGGGGTCTTTAAAGCCCTACTGAAACCCACTACTTGTGGTAAAAAGTCGCCTCTTACCGGAGATCTGTGGAGTTTGTGCCGTCCTTGTACAGTATCTGCCATCGACTTCCCTCAGAGACTGGCCTCAAGACACCCATGGACACACCCCTCCGACTATCAGGTAATATTTAATCTCACTAAAACACTAGCAACACAATAGAAAGATAAGGGATTATCCTAGTAAATGTGTCTGAAAACATCTGAATCCGTCCCAATGCAATCTCCTTTTTTTTAAATTTTTACTTTTTTAAAATTTTTTATTCTCTAGTCATTCGCTATCAATATCATCATCCACAAATCTTTCATCCTCGCTCAAATTAATGGGGAAATTGTCGTTTTCTCGGCCCTCACCCTTGTGACGTCATCGTCTGCAACTTCCGGTAAAGGCAAGACTTTTTTATCAGCACCAAAATTTGCAAACTTTATCGCCGATGTTCTCTACTAAATCCTTTCAGCAAAAATATGGCAATATCGTGAAATGATCAAGTATGAAACATAGAATGGACCTGCTATCCCCGTTTGAATAAGAAACTCTCATTTCAGTACTTCTTTAAAGGAGCCATACGTAATAATCTCATGTCAAGTCATCATTAAATTACCCCGATGTGTGTCAAAAGGCATTAATAAATCATGTTCTTTTCGAATACCTCTATAACTGATAACAGTCTTTCAGCCGGGATATGTTCATTTTAAAATTAGATTTACAGCCCCGAATTCTTGTTTTCATTTGTCACCGACGTCCCACTGGGTGTGAGTTTTCCTTGCCCTTATGTGGACTTACCGAGGATGTCGTAGTGGTTTGTGTTGTGGTTTGTGCAGCCCTTTGAGACACTAGTGATTTAGGGCTATATAAATGAACATTGATTGATTGATTGATAGATGTCTCGCCCTCCACCATTTAACCAATAAGAAAGTCTGTGAGTGTGTCACTTCCAGGTTGCCAGTTATGAATAGCCATACTTGCCAAACCTCCTGATTTTCCAGGGAGACTCCCGAATTTCAGTGCCCCTCACAAAAATCTCCCGGGGCGACCATTCTCCCGAATTTCTCACAAAAGGCCCCTGCTTTAGCGTCCTCTACAACCTGTCGTCACGACCGCATTTCCTCCATACAAACACCGTGCTGGCCCTCTCACATAGTATATGCGGCTTTAACACACACATAAGTGAATGCAAGGCATACTTGGTCAACAGCCATACAGGTCACACTGAGGGTGGCCGTATAAACAACTTTAACACTTACTAATATGAACAACTTTAACACTGTTACTAATATGCGCCACACTGTCAACCCACACCAAGCAAGAATGACGAACACATTTCTGGAGAACGTCCGCTCCGTAACACAACATAAACACAACAGAACAAATACCCAGGAACCCTTGCAGCACTAACTCTTCCGAGACGCTACAATATACACCTCCCCTAACACCAAACCCCGCCCAACCCAATTTTACTGTTGATTTTAATCATATTCAATAATTATATCTAACATACCTACAGTTTAACAGTATACAGTGGGGCAAAAAAGTATTTAGTCAGCCACCGATTGTGCAAGTTCTCCCACTTAAAATGATGACAGAGGTCTGTAATTTTCATCATAGGTACACTTCAACTGTGAGGGACAGAAAGTGAAAAAAAAATCCAGGAATTCACATTGTAGAAATTTTAAACACCAAACACGACGAGTTGAGTTTATACCAAAAAGTTCTATTTTGGTTTCATCTGACCACATGACATTCTCCCAATCCTCTGCTGTATCATCCATGTATCCATTTTGGTATAAACTCAACTCGTCGTGTTTGGAGGAAGAAGAATACTGAGTTGCATCCCAAGAACACCATACCTACTGTGAAGCATGGGGGTGGAAACATCATGCTTTGGGGCTGTTTTTCTGCTAAGGGGACAGGACGGTTGATCCGTGTTAAGGAAAGAATGAATGGGGCCATGTATCGTGAGATTTTGAGCCAAAACCTCTTTCCATCAGTGAGAGCTTTGAATGGTTGATCAAATACTTATATTTCACCGTAATTTACAAATAAATTCTTTGAAATTCCTACAATGTGGATTCCTGGAATTTTTTTTTCACATTCTGTCTGTCACAGTTGAAGTGTACCTATGATGAAAATTACAGACCTCTGTCATCATTTTAAGTGGGAAAACTTGCACAATCGGTGGCTGGCTACTTTTTTGCCCCACTGTTTCTGAGGCAGCAATAGCTATCCTCCATGAAAATGTACTTTGTATGATCGCATTCATTTTGTCCTAAAGTCCAGTTTAGAGAAATATTTCATCTTGGATACAGTATACAATCCTCCATATTGGCAGAAACATTAATTTAATAAAATTTCTTTCCATAAATTAAACAATATTTTTGCATCCGACAAAAAAACACCCACAAACGCTGGCTTACTCTAATAAAAATGCCATGTTTGTTATAAATATAGTTGAAAAGAAAGAAATGCTGGCTTCTGCTGAAGAGACCTGTATCTGCTAGCTTGAGCTTCCCCGCTTCTCCCATTGTGGCGAGTCAAAGTACTGCTGAGGCATTGAACTGCAGGTTGACAATATATCGCCCCCTACCCTGAGGCAGAGGTACTTGCTGCCTCAAGACCTGCCTTTTACACGTGGCAACAAGCATGCGGCCTCTCGCACGCACGCCCAATACACATCATAATGGCAGCTACAGTTTCCGTCTTAAAGATTTACAGTTTCCATCTTAAAGATGTAAAAAAAAATATTTTGGCGGGCCAGATTGAAAAGTTTAAAGGCTTACTGAAATGAGATTTTCTTATTCAAACGGGAATAGCAGGTCCATTCTATGTGTCATACTTGATCATTTCGCGATATTGCCATATTTTTGCTGAAAGGATTTAGTACAGAACATCGACGATAAAGTTCGCAACTTTTGGTCGCTAATAAAAAAGCCTTGCCTGTACCGGAAGTACCACACGATGACGTCACAAGTGTGAGGGCTCCTCAAATCCTCACATTGTTTATAATGGGAGCCTCCAACAAAAAGAAATAATCGGACCGAGAAAACGACAATTTCCCCATTAATTTGAGTGGGGATGAAAGATTCGTGGCTGAGGATATTGATAGCGAAGGACTAGAAAAAAATTAATAAATAAAGTTTTTAAAAAAAAGGCGATTGCATTGTGAGCAGAGGTGGGTAGTAACGCGCTACATTTTCTCCGTTACATCTACTTGAATAACTTCTGGGATAAATTGTACTTCTAAGAGTAGTTTTTATGCAACATATTTTTTACTTTTACTTGAGTATATTTATAGAGGAGAAACGCCACTTTTACTCCGCTCCATTTATCTACATTCAGCTCGTTACTCACTACTGATTTTTATCGATCTGTTAATGTACGCTTTGTTTGTTTTGATTTTGTCAAACACACATTCAAAATAGGATCCACGCATGCCTGCGTTTCACCAATCAAATGCAGTCAAACAGAGCCAGGCGGTCACATGACTGTCACACGTAGAATGTTGAAAAACCTATTCGAGTGTTACCATTTAGTGGTCAATTGTACGGAATGTGTACTGTACTGTGCAATCTACTAATACAAGTTTCAATCAATCAATCAAAAGTGTAAAGGAAAAAAGACACTTTTTATTTCAACCGTACTTCCCGTCAAAACCCTACAGACTGATCGCACAGTTCCTGTCTTCACAATAAAAGTGCCGCTCCATCGCGCCTGCGCTAACAAAATAAGAGTCTCCGAAAGCCAGCGCAAACAAGCTAGCAAGCTACAGAGTTTGCCGCCAATGTATTTCTTAAAGTGTAAAGTGTATAAAAACGAATATGGAAGCTGGACAAATAACATGCCAAAAACCAACGACTTTCATGTGGTATTAGACAGAAAGGAGGAACTTTTTTTCTCCTCCATTTGAAAACGTGGACGTTATCAACACTATACTGTCTGATTCCAATCAACGCAAGTCATCAGAATCAGGAAATACACCAACTTATATTCTTGTCTTCATGAAATATAGGAATCTATATGTTAAACATGCATGTATATTCATTAAAACACCTTTAACATGTCAACAAAAACGGCAAAATAAATAAATATAAATTATATACTGTATATATTAATGTATGTATATATATGTGTGTATGTGATCGGAAACGCGGATGCCGAGCGGGGCTTAAAACAAAGCAGAAGGCTAATCCCCACAGAACACCACTTCCCTCCATCCTGCAGACGGATTTAGATGAAAGATGCGAGACTACTGGTCTGGGTAAGGAGTCTGTTAAATTAGAACAAGTTTTTTCTGCTTTGAGTGTTTCAGAGTTGGACATGTGTTTTACCGAGGTGGCAAACTATGATGCGTGCAGTTTATCAAAGCAACAAATAAACAATCGAAAAATCCCCGTTACTGAGGTGGCTAACTATGATGCGTGCAGTTTATCAAAGCAACAAACAAACAATCGGAAAATCCCCATTACTGAGGAGGCTAACCATGATGCGTGCAGTTTATCAAAGCAACAATCAAACAATCGGAACATTCCCGTCGTATCAATTCCTAGATATGGTCGTAATTATACTGAATGCACTGGGCATAATAAACACAACATTATTAATATTGCTACTACGGATAATTTGATCAAAAATTCCCTAAAACAGCCCACTACCTATAATATAGGTTTTTTAAACATAAGATCATTGTCTCCCAAAACGTTGTTAGTTAATGATATCATCAGAGACAACAATCTTAACGTCATCGGTCTCAGTGAAACCTGGCTTAAACCAAACGACTTTTTTGCGCTAAATGAGGCATGTCCTCCTAACTTTACACATGCGCATATTGCCCGTCCGCTTAAAAGGGGTGGGGGGGTCGCACTAATATACAACGAAAACTTTAACCTTAGTCCTAACATAAATAATAAATATAAATCGTTTGAGGTGCTTACTATGAGGTCTGTCACACCGCTGCCTCTACACCTGGCTGTTATCTACCGCCCCCCAGGGCCCTATTCGGACTTTATCAATGAATTCTCAGAGTTCGTTGCTGATCTAGTGACACACGCCGATAATATAATCATAATGGGGGACTTTAATATCCATATGAATACCCCATCGGACCCACTGTGCGTAGCGCTCCAGACTATAATTGATAGCTGTGGTCTCACACAAATAATAAATGAACCCACGCATCGCAACGGTAATACGATAGACCTAGTGCTTGTCAGGGGTATCACCGCTTCCAAAGTTACGATACTCCCGTATACTAAAGTATTGTCCGATCATTACCTTATAAAATTCGAGGTTCAGACGCATGTTCGTCAAACTAATAATAATAATAACTGCTATAGCAGCCGCAACATTAATACGGCCACAACGACAACTCTTGCTGACCTACTGCCCTCGGTAATGGCACCATTCCCAAAATATGTGGGCTCTATTGATAACCTCACTAACAACTTTAATGACGCCCTGCGCGAAACCATTGATAACATAGCACCGCTAAAGTTAAAAAAGGCTCCAAAAAAGCGCACCCCGTGGTTTACAGAAGAAACTAGAGCTCAGAAATTATTATGCAGAAAGCTGGAACGCAAATGGCGCATGACTAAACTTGAGGTGCACCATCAAGCATGGAGTGATGGTTTAATAACTTATAAACGCATGCTTACCTTAGCTAAAGCTAAATATTACTCAAATCTCATCCACCGTAATAAAAACGATCCTAAATTTTTGTTTAGTACGGTAGCATCGCTAACCCAACAAGGGACTCCTTCCAGTAGCTCCACCCACTCAGCTGATGACTTTATGCAATTCTTTAGTAAGAAAATTGAAGTCATTAGAAAGGAGATTAAAGACAATGCGTCCCAGCTACAACGGGGTTCTATTAACACTGACACGATTGTATATACGGCGGATACTGCCCTCCAAAATAGTTTCTCTCGTTTTGAGGAAATAACATTAGAGGAATTGTTACAACGTGTAAATGGAATAAAACAAACAACATGTTTACTTGACCCTCTTCCTGGGAAACTGATCAAGGAGCTCTTTGTATTATTAGGTCCATCAGTGCTAAATATTATAAACTTATCACTTTCCTCGGGCACTGTTCCCCTAGCATTCAAAAAAGCGGTTATTCATCCTCTTCTTAAAAGACCTAACCTCGATCCTGACCTCATGGTAAACTACCGACCGGTGTCTCACCTTCCCTTTATTTCAAAAATCCTCGAAAAAATTGTTGCGGAGCAGTTAAATGAACACTTAGCGTCTAACAATCTATGTGAAACCTTTCAATCCGGTTTCAGGGCAAATCACTCGACGGAGACAGCCCTCGCAAAAATGACTAATGATCTATTGCTAACGATGGATTCTGATGCGTCATCTATGTTGCTGCTCCTCGATCTTAGCGCTGCTTTCGATACCGTCGATCATAATATTTTATTAGAACGTATCAAAACACGAATTGGTATGTCAGACTTAGCCCTGTCTTGGTTTAACTTTTATCTTACTGATAGGATGCAGTGTGTCTCCCATAACAATGTGACCTCGGACTACGTTAAGGTAACGTGTGGAGTTCCCCAGGGTTCGGTCCTTGTCCCTGCACTCTTCAGCATCTACATGCTGCCGCTAGGTGACATCATACGCAAATACGGTGTTAGCTTTCACTGTTATGCTGATGACACCCAACTCTACATGCCCCTAAAGCTGACCAACATGCCGGATTGTAGTCAGCTGGAGGCGTGTCTTAATGAAATTAAACAATGGATGTCCGCTAACTTTTTGCAACTTAATGCCAAAAAAACGGAAATGCTGATTATCGGTCCTGCTAGACACCGAACTCTATTTAATAATACAACTCTAACATTTGACAACCAAACAATTAAACAAGGCGACACGGTAAAGAATCTGGGTATTATCTTCAACCCAACTCTCTCCTTTGAGGCACACATTAAAAGCGTTACTAAAACGGCCTTCTTTCATCTCCGTAATATCGCTAAAATTCGCTCCATTCTGTCCACTAAAGACGCTGAGATCATTATCCATGCGTTTGTTACGTCTCGCCTCGACTACTGTAACGTATTATTTTCGGGTCTCCCCATGTCTAGCATTAAAAGATTACAGTTGGTACAAAATGTGGCTGCTAGACTTTTGACAAGAACAAGAAAGTTTGATCACATTACGCCTGTACTGGCTCACCTGCACTGGCTTCCTGTGCACTTAAGATGTGACTTTAAGGTTTTACTACTTACGTATAAAATACTACACGGTCTAGCTCCATCCTATCTTGCCGATTGTATTGTACCATATGTCCCGGCAAGAAATCTGCGTTCAAAGGACTCCGGCTTATTAGTGATCCCCAAAGCCCAAAAAAAGTCTGC
This sequence comes from Nerophis ophidion, assembly GCF_033978795.1. NCBI lineage: Eukaryota > Metazoa > Chordata > Actinopteri > Syngnathiformes > Syngnathidae > Nerophis > Nerophis ophidion. Next base: position 13,909,903 of record NC_084624.1, on the reverse strand, counting down.
GGGCTGTAGAGTTTTTTCATTTCGGGCTCCAGTACTCTGGAATGCCCTCCCGGTAACAGTTCGAGATGCCACCTCAGTAGAAGCATTTAAGTCTCACCTTAAAACTCATTTGTATACTCTAGCCTTTAAATAGACTCCCTTTTTAGACCAGTTGATCTGCCGTTTCTCTTCTTTTTCTTCTATGTCCCACTCTCCTTTGTGGAGGGAGTCCGGTCCGATCCGGTGGCCATGTACTGCTCGCCTGTGTATCGGCTGGGGACATCTCTGCGCTGCTGATCAGCCTCCGCTTGGGATGGTTTCCTACTGGCTCCGCTGTGAACGGGACTCTCGCTGCTGTGTTGGATCCGCTTTGGACTGGACTCTCGCGACTGTGTTGGATCCATTATGGATTGATCTTTCACAGTATCATGTTCTCATCTGTTCTCATAGTCATCAGTATCATCAGTATCACAGTATCATGTTCTCATAGTCATCATTGTCACCGACGTCCCACTGGGTCATTATTGTCACCGATGTCCCACTGGGTGTGAGTTTTCCTTGCCCTTATGTGGGCCTACCGAGGATGTCGTAGTGGTTTGTGCAGCCCTTTGAGACACTAGTGATTTAGGGCTATATAAGTAAACATTGATTGATTGATTGATTGTATGTATATGTATATATATGATGTGTGTGTGTATATGTATATGTGAGGTAGATCACCTCGACTTGGTCATTTATTAAGTAATTGATTAAGTTTGAAAAGCTTATTGGGGTGTTACCATTTAGTGGTCAATTGTAGGGAATATGTACTGTACTGTGCAATCTACTAATACAAGTTTCAATCAATCAATCAATCAATGGATGCCTACTGAGCCTATGGTGCTGTTAAGTTATTGTGGCTCAATTTGCCTTATTTTTTTTTTATTTTAATGTATCATTATTTAATACATATTATTGTTTTAGTTGCTTAAAAGATATTCCTGGCTCTGAATTTGCTCATTGCTATTTTTATGTTTTTGTGCATTATTTATTGCCGTAATCATTAAACGAACAGGTTACTCATCAGTTACTCAGTACTTGAGTAGTTTTTTCACAACATACTTTTTACTTTTACTCAAATAAATATTTGGCTGACTACTCCTTACTTTTACTTGAGTAATAAATCTCTAAAGTAACAGTACTCTTACTTGAGTACAATTTCTGGCTACTCTACCCACCATAGATTGTGAGTGATTCAGATGTTTTTAGACACATTTACTAAGATAATTCTGGGAAATCCCTTATCTTTCTATTGTGTTGCTAGTGTTTTAGTGAGTTAAATAGTACCTGATAGTCGGAGGGGTGTGCCCACGGGTGTCTTGAGGCCAGTCTCTGAAAGAATTAGTCACGACAGCAGCAGCACAACAGAAGTTCCGCTGATCTCCGGTAAGAGGCGACTTTTTACCACAATTTTCTCACCGAAACCTGCCGGTTGACAAGTGGTCGGGATCCATGTTCGCTTGACCGCTCTGATCCATAGTAAAGCTTCACCTCCGGGAATTTTAAACAAGGAAACACCGTGTGTTTGTGTGGCTAAAGGCTATAGCTTCCCACCTCCATCTTTCTACTTTGACTTCTCTATTATTAATTGAAAAAATTGCAAAAGATTCAGCAACACAGATGTCCAGAATACTGTGTAATTGCGCGATGAAAAGAGACGACTTTTAGCCGCAAGTGGTGCTGCGTTAATATGTCCCCTTCAACTCGAGACGTCACGCGCACGCGTCATCATTCCGCGACGTTTTCAACAACAAACTCTTGCAATGTTAATATTTCATCATTGATATATAAACTATCAGACTGCGTGGTCGGTAGTAGTGGGTTTCAGTAGGCCTTTAACGGGCCACATGCCGCCCCCGGGCCTTAATTTGCCCAGACCTCCCATATATGATCATTACAGAAGGCAAAATGCTTTGAATAAATCATTTCACTTGTTACTGATTTTTTTTTAACCTATTCGAGAAAACTGAGTCAATTCTGGAAGCTTAATCTATGTTGAAAACATTGTATTTTAAATATGAATTGTGAAAAATAAAGTGTGTCTTACTGTTTTCATAGCTTGGCCGTCTGAAAGGCTTTCCTTTGCAGAAGACAATGGCAACAGTCAAGTACTGGAAGACAGAGACATAGAAGAGGGTGGTGCCTTCAAAGATCTTGGAGTTGAACTCGTCCAAATCTTCTTCAGTGGTGTTGGGGCTGTGCTCACTGACACTGGACTCATTGCAGACCCTGTCATACAAGGGAGATAGTTTGTCAATATTAATTGTTATTTACACTGAACACACGTACTATGGTAATGTCTGTATGCATAAGATTTAAAGGCCTACTGAAACCCACTACTACCGACCACCCAGTCTGATCAATGATGAAATATTAACATTGCAACACATGCCAATACGGCCTTTTTAGTTTACTAAATTGCAATTTTAAATTTCCCGCGGAGTTTCTTGTTGAAAACGTCGCGGAATGATGACGCGTGACGTCTGGTGTTGGAGGGGACATTTAAGCGCAGCACCATTTGCGGCTAAAAGTCGTCTCTTTTCATTGCGCAATTAAGCAATATTCTGGACATCTGTGTTGCTGAATCTTTTGCAATTTGTTCAATTAATGATGGAGAAGTCAAAGTAGAAAGATGGAAGTGGGAAGCTTTAGCCTCTAGCCCAGACATGGGCAAACTACGGCCCGCGGGCCACATACGGCCCGTTAGGCTTTTTAATCCGGCCCGCCGAACTTGCCCAAATTATAGTAAAAACCTCCTTTTTTTCCCCTTTCCCTGCAATGCCCACATTTCCCCAATAGATGGCACACTCAAAACACATTGACCGTTGTTGGAGTGGCGCGTATTTCTCTTTATTTCACTTTAATTTTCACTTCGTTTCACGTCACCATTAAGCCCTTCTGTAAAAATGAGCGGACCAAAGAGAAGGAAAGTGGACAGCGAATGCCGAGTGTTTAATAAGGAGTGGACAACAAAATACTTCTTCACTGAAGAAGTATTTTGTTGTGTAATAATATGTTTTGAATGTTGAAAGTGATTAAATTTTTCAATAAATGTTGATTTCTTTAACTTTGCACCTTCGATTGAAACTTATTAAAAACAGACGCAATCTTAATAAATCACAGTGCGTATGTTATTTTAATCTATTTACATTTGCTCCTCACAGTATCTGCGAAATAGTATGTAAATGCCATATCTTGCATATTCCTTGAGACAAATTTATTAACTGATAAGGGCTATTTTTCACATTTGAAAGACAGTTAATAAATTGGGTTGTAGTGTTCTTACTGTGCTATGAGGTTTGCACACACTACATTTAATGCTTTAGTATATCCGGCCCAAACACTCCCTCCAAATGCACCTGGCCCGGCCCCTCTGTCAAATTTTAAGACCCATTGTGGCCCGCGGGTCAAAAAGTTTGCCCACCCCTGCTCTAGCCACACAAACACACAGTGTTTCCTTGTTTAAAATTCCCAGAGGTGAAGCTTTACTATGGATCAGAGCGGTCAAGCGAACATGGTTCCCACCCACATGTCAACTGGCAGGTATCGGTGAGAAAATTGTGGTAAAAAGTCGCCTCTTACCGGAGATCCACTGAGCTTGCGTCGTCAATGCAGCTGCCGTCGACTTGCCTCAGAGACTGGCCTCAAGACACCCGAGGACACACCCCTCTGACTATCAGGTACTATTTAATCTCACTAAAACACTAGCGACACAATAGAAAGATAAGGGATTTCCCAGAATGATCTTAGTAAATGTGTCTAAAAATATGTGAATCGCTCACAATGCAATCGCCTTTTTTTTTCTTTCTTTTTTTTCTAGTCTTTCACTATCAATATGCTCAGCCACGAATCTTTTAGCCTCGATCAAATTAATGGGGAAATTGTGGTTTTCTCGGTCCGAATAGCTCGTTTTGTTAGAGGCTCCCATTGTAAACAATGTAAGGATGTGAGCAGCCCTCACAGTTGGGACGTCATCGTCTGCGACTTCCGGTAAAGGCAAGGTTTTTTTATTAGCTACCAAAAGTTGCGAACTTTATCGTCGATGTTCTGTACTAAATCCTTTCAGCAAAAATATGGCAATATCGCGAAATGATCAAGTATGACACATAGAATGGATCTCCTAACCCCGTTTAAATAAGAAAATCTAATTTCAGTAGGCCTACTGTATTTTTTGGACTATAAGTCGCAGTTTTTTTCAGAGTTTGGCCGACTTAGACTCCGGAGCGACTTATGTGTGAAATTATTAACACATTACCGTAAAATATCAAATAATATTATTCATCCCATTCGCGGAAGAGACAAAGAAAATGTCAGCAATCGTCACACACACGTCAACCAATAAGAATTTGGCGGGGGAGGGTCATGGCAGAAGTGCATTGTGGGTCATGGGATGCTAACTGCTATATGCTATATGCTACTGCCGTAGCTATTAAAGTAGATAATTTCATCGTTGGTGGTAACTTATAAAAACTGAGAAGGGCTGAAAAAAAATGGCACCGAAAAGGAAATCATGTACTGGAGATTACAAGATGGACGTAGTGAAATATGCAGCAGAAAACGACAAGAGGAAGCGGCGCATAACTTTGGAGTTGGCAGAGTTGTTTAGAAGTGACGTCGAGGAAGAAGATTTCATGGGATTTATCGATTAGGAGTGACAGATTGTTTGGTAAACGTATAGCATGTTCTATATGTTATAGTTATTTGAATGACTCTTACCATAATATGTTACGTTAACATACCAGGCACCTTCTCAGTTGGTTATTTATGCGTCATATAACGTACACTTATTCAGCATGTTGTTCACTATTCTTTATTTATTTTAAATTGCCTTTCAAATGTCTATTCTTGGTGTTGGGTTTTATTAAATACATTTCCCCCAAAAATGAGATTTATACTCCAGTGTGGCGTATATATGTTTTTTTCCTTCTTCATTATGCATTTTCGGCCGGTGCGACCTATACTCCGGAGCGATTTATAATTCGAAAAATACGGTAATCTATATTTAAAACACTTCCTTGGGGTCTGCATAACCTGTAATGGTTGTGTTTTGGTCAAAATTCCGCATACATTTTGCTTCACAGACCGATCTTTGAGTGTTCCTTGAAAATAAATATTTCCAAACTCCGCCCCATCAGACAGTTTTGTAGCGTGAATAAATATAAATATAAAGAGCTCAGCAGCGTATGCACTTTTTGCGTCGGATGAAAAGAGCACACCTCCCTCCCCTCATTCTCACCACATTCTACAGAGGCACTATAGAGAGCCTGCTGACCAACAACATCTCTGTCTGGACTGGAGCCTGCAATGCCCCAGACTGGAAGTCTCTCCAGAGAGTGGTGAGGACGGCGGAAAAGATTATCAGGACTCCTTTTCCTCCTATCCAGGAGATCGCAAAAAGCCGCTGCCTGACCAGGGCTCAGAGAATCTGCAAAGACTCCTCCCACCCCCACCAAGGACTGTTTTCACTGCTGGACTCTAGGAAGAGGTTCCGCAGCCTCCGTAGCAGAACCTCCAGGTTCTGTACCAGCTTCTTCCCTCAGGCCGTAAGACTCTTGAACACATCATAATTAAATTATCCCCTCAACTCCCCCCAAAATGGATTAACTCGCTGGAATAAAAAAGACAATATAACCTACATCCATAAACATGGATGCATATGAAAAAGTGCAATGTATTTATCTGTATAGTAATATATTTATTTATATCTGCACCTTATTGCTTTTTTATTTTATTTTTTATCCTGCACTACCAAGAGCTAATGCAACGAAATGTCGTTCTTATTTGTACTGTAAAGTTCAAATTTGAATGACAATAAAAAGGAAGTCTAAGTCCAATAATGATTATGTGATTAAAAGCAGCAATCGGGAAAAAAAACCCATGTAACGGAGTGAAACATTTTTATTTAGCATGTTTGAAACCTGCGCAAAAACTGTCACAGTTCCACACCAATGGCTGTGCTGCATCAGAAGGAGAAGATTGCAGCAATGACAGACGATGGAGAAAGAAAATAACATATCCCCGTCACAAATTTAAAAAAAATAGGTCTGGCCATGGAATTTTACCTTCCAAAATTTTGAATGACTCCACTGCAAAAACTGATATCTAAGTAAGATGAAATATCTCAAATAAGGGTGATATTTGCTTATTTTCTGTCGATAAGATAATTCTTCTCACTAAGCAGATTTTATGTTGGACTGTCTTACTTGTTTTAAGGCAGGGGTCTCAGACACGAGGCCCGCGGGCCAATTGCGGCCCACGAGACGTTATTTTGCGGCCCCCACCTTAATATGAAAGTTTAATGATAGTGCAGCCCGTAAATTTTGTATGAATGGCGCTTGACAGCGTTGTTTGCGGACCTGTAGAAATCTACCAATCACGGTGTGGTATGTGGCTCTCGAGGGCCGAACATTGACGTGACTTGCATGATGCAAGCAGAGAAACCACCCCCTCCTCCCTCCCTCCCATTTGCTCCAAACAGAGACGATTTTTATTATTTGGGTCCAAAATGGCTCTTTCAATGTTCTGGGTTGCCTACCCCTGCGTTAGTGGAAAAGCGGCAAATGAGTGAAAGCGACAGAGACGTTGCCATGGAGACGAGGGTTTTCTAACGAGCCTGGCTGTCCGTCAGTAATAACATTCCTCGATAACCTGGACCAATTCCAACCGTTATTTTTTATTTTTTTTTAATTTGCATTGCCTCACATTTCTTAATCCTAATTTTGTTCATTTATATTTTGATTATATTTGGTGTTGAAAATAAAGATAAAGACATTTAAAAATATATTTTGTAAGACATTTTTTCTTGCAGCCCAGTCTCACCCAGACTCTGCATCCAGTGGCCCCCAAGTAAATTGAGTTGAGACCCCTGTTTTAAGGGTTTTGGTACTAAATTATCTCAGTAAGATATTACAGCTTGTAGCTGAGATTTTATGACCTATATTGAGGAAAACATGCTTGAAAAACTCTTTGTAAGTTAGGGCTGGGCGATATATCGACGTACTCGATATATCGCAGGTTTGTCTCTGGCCAATATAGAAAATGAATATATCGTGATATTCGAGTATATGTTGTGACACAGTTGCTTTTAGCTGTGGGCATTACACTTCAAACGTTTCCCACTCTTTCTTGTCTCTCCTTCCCACAGAGACATAAAACTAGCGCACCTTCTTACATGCGTCACGTGTGCAACGTCATACGACCTTCCCGAGCAGAGAGGTAGTTACATGGGTAACATTAGCTGTGATGCTAACGGTTCGTTGCGAGTGGAATTACGAGAGAGAGAAGGTGCGAATCTGGTAACAAATGGAGGAAGAATTAATTCTTAAGAAAAACAGCACGGCGGTGGTTTGGCTTCAAACGGGAATATGTTGGACAATTATGCGGCAAAAGCGTTGCTACAGAAAGTAACAGCACTGCTAATTTGTAGCATCATTTGAGAAGTCACTCACTAGAGAATGAAGAGTGCTTGAAACTCTGCATGTCAACATCTCCGTTCGGTGCCACACCCACAGAATGCCATAGCAAAAATTTACAGATTATCACTGTATGAAAAAAAAAATTAACAACAAAAGGAGATAACGTCTGCAGGAACCGACAACATAGTGAAGGGCATACACTATTTGATTTCCTATTATGCAGCTCATTTTCATTTGACAGTTTTTGAAGAATCTTTTGTGACATCATGCACAAAAGTGCACTTATAGCTTGTTTGAAAATGTCTTTGACAATCTTGCACTTTCTGTTTTGGAAATTACATGAATGTTTGTGCCACTGCTTAATAACTGTTTAATAAATACAATTTGGTCAATTGACTTAGTTGGGATTTCCCTCTCTGCATGAAAGTTTAAAAGTAGCATATATTAATGCAGTATGAAGAAGAATGTTTTAATGAAAACACGTAGAATAATCATTCTGCTGTAATTATATGTATCAAGTGTTCATTCAAGGCTAAGGCAAAATATTGTGATATATATCGTGTATCGTGACATGGCCCAAAAAATAGCGAGATATTAAAAAAAGACCCAGCCCTAAATTAAGTAGATCCGGCTCAGGGTCGGTAATAATGTATAAACCCCGTTTCCATATGAGTTGGGAAATTGTGTTAGATGTAAATCTAAACGGAATTCAATGATTTGCAAATCCTTTTCAATCCATATTCAGTTGAATGCACTACAAAGACAAGATATTTGATGTTCAAACTCATAAACTTGATTTTCTTTTGCAAATAATAATTAACTTAGAATTTCATGGCTGCAACACGTGCCAAAGTAGTTGGGAAAGGGCATGTTCACCACTGTGTTACATCACCTTTTCTTTTAACAACACTCAATAAACGTTTGGGAACTGAGGAAACTAAATATTGAAGCTTTGGAAGTGGAATTCTTTCCCATTCTTGTTTTATGTAGAGCTTCAGTCGTTCAACAGTCCGGGGTCTCCGCTGTCGTATTTTACGCTGCATAATGCGCCACATATTTTCGATTGGAGACAGGTCTGGACTGCAGGCGGGCCAGGAAAGTACCGGCACTCTTTTACTACGAAACCACGCTGTTGTAACACGTGGCTTGGCATTGTCTTGCTGAAATAAGCAGGGGCGTCCATGATAACGTTGGTTGGATGACAACATATGTTGCTCCAAAACCTGTATGGACCATTCAGTATTAATGGTGCCTTCACAGATGTGTAAGTTACCCATGCCTTGGGCACTAATGCACCCCCATACCATCACAGATGCTGGCTTTTGAACTTTGTGCCTATAACAATCCTGATGGTTATTTTTCTCACCACGTCCACAGTTTCCAAATATAATTTGAAATGTGGATTCGTCAGACCACAGAACACCTTTCCACTTTGCATCAGTCCATCTTAGGTGAGCTTAGGCCCAGGGAAGCCGGTGGCGTTCCTTGGTGTTGTTGATGAATGGGTTTTGCTTTGCATAGTAGAGTTTTAACTTGCACTTACAGATGTAGCGACAAACTGTAGTTAATGACAGTGGTTTTATGAAGTGTTCCTGAGCCCATGTGGTGATATCTCTTACACACTGATGTCTGTTTTTGATGAAATACAGCCTGAGGGTTCAACGGTCCGTAATATCATCACTTACGTACAGTGATTTCTCCAGAGTCTTTGAACCTTTTGATGATTTTACGGACCGTAGATGGTAAAATCCCTAAATTCCTTGCAATAGCTCATTGAGAAATGTTGTTCTAAAACTGTTCGACAATTTGCTTACAAAATGGTGACCCTCCCCCCATCTTTGTTTGTGAATTACTTAGCATTTCATGGAAGCTGCTGTTATACCCAATCATGGCACCCACCTGTTCCCAATTAGCCTGCACACCTGTGGGATGTTCCAAATAAGTGTTTGATGAGCATTCCTCAACTTTATCAGTATTTATTGCCACATTTCCCAACTTCTTTGTCACGTGTTGCTGGCATCAAATTCTAAAGTTAAACATTATTTGCAAAAAAAAAGAATGTATCAGTTTGAACATCAAATATCTTGTCTTTGTAGCATATTCAACTGAATATGGGTTGAAAAGGATTTGCAAATCATTATATTCCGTTTATATTTACATCTAACACAATTTCCCAACTCAAATGGAAACGGGGTTTGTATGAATATGTGATAAGTATTAAATGTTCAGTAATCTAAGCTAATTGTAATTCAGAATCATACTTAGAATTACTCACTTTGGGTTAAGCGTATGATACCAACTCTGTTGTCGTACTAGGAAAAAGGCCCCGAACTGGAAGAGCGCGACGTTGAAGACCTGAGACAAAAGTGAGAAGAGCATCTGGGCGGTGATCAAACTGGATGGCGGGGTACGTCGCACCAGTTTCTTCCACGCGGGGTTCAGACTCACTAAACATAAATGAGTAGTATTTGTTGACAAAGGACATCCTTCAATGCGGCACATTTTGAAGCATCAAGATTTGACATGAAGACAATGTTACTCACTTGTGAAGGGAAGGAATAAACAAATGCCGTAGTCGATAAACACAAACTGAAGGTTTCCAAACCAGCTGGGAATCTAGAGAGGTAATGATTAGGAACTGAGAAAGGACATGATCAGACACCAGAAGGTGCTTTCCACACTATGCTTGAACTAGGACTGGGCGATATATCGATATACTCCTTATATCGTGGGTTTGTCTCTGTGCTATATAGAAAAAGACAATATCGTGATATTCGAGTATATGTTGTGGTGCTAGTGGTAATACAATAGAAAGAAGGTGCGAATCTGGTAACAAATGATGGAAGAATTAATTCCCAAGAAAAACAGCAGGGGTTCCATCGTCTGGCGGTGGTTTGGCTTCAAGTTTATCATGAATTGATTTACGTGGACCCCGGCTTAAACAAGTTGAAAAACGTTACCATTTAGTGGTCAATTGTACGGAATATGTACTGTACTGTACAATCTACTGATAACATCCATGAAAAGTGGGAATATGTCGAACAGACAACTGTAATTTGTCAAGTGTGAGGCAAAAGCTTTGCTACAAAAAGTAGCATTACTGCTAATATGTAGCATCATTTGAAAAGTCACCTGCTAGAGAATGAGGAGTGCTACTCCGCATGTCAACATCTCCATTCGGTGCCACACCAACAAAATGCCAAGGCAACCATTTCCATATCAACACCGTATGAAAAAAATAGTCAACAACATAAGGAGATAACGTCCGCAGTAACCTACCACATAGCGATTTGATTTCTTATTATGCAGCTCATTTTTATGTGAGTTATTGTAATATCTTTGTCAGTTTGTTTGTGTTTTAGTTTTTCCTCTGTGTGTGTGTAGTATTTCCTGTCTTTAATTCCTGTCAGCGCTCTTATTTTGTCTGTTTTTTTTCCCTGTGCGCTGTTTTACCTCAGCTGCAGCTGATTGGCACCTGGCCACACCTGGTGTCAATCAGCCCTCTCCTATTTGATCCTGTTTTGTCCTCCAGTCGAATGCTGGATTATTGTCATGTATTGTCGCTCCTGTCGTGTCGTGCCGTGTCTTGTCAATATCAGTCCTACTTGTCGTTCCTACTGGTCTTGTCATTGCAGTGTAGCGGTAAGCTATATTCGTTTGTAGCTTACTGTTTTTTTTCCGCTGCTTCCAGTTTGTTTTCATATTACAAGTAACGACTTCTGTTTCCTGCTCGCTACCTGCTAGCTTCCACGCTAGGCTCGTTATCTTCTAGCTCCCATGCTAGGTCTTTTAGTTTGTTATCCGCCTCGTGCGCGCTTTTTGTTAGTACCCTTTTGTCTTGTCCTGGTTCTTGTATTTTAATTAAATCATGTTTTCCCGCAATATGCCTGCCTCCTTCACTGCATCTTTGACAATCTTGTGTGACATCATGGACAAAAGTGCACTTTATTTGTTTTAAACTATTGTAGTGGTGTTCTGTACAAAAAGTGCACTTTTGTGTCGTTTTGATATGTCATCTTAGTGACATCATGCACTAGAGTGCACTCATAGCTTGTTTTAAAATGTCTCTGACAATATTGCACTTTCTGTTTTTAAATGACATGAATATTTGTGCCACTGCTTAATAACTGTTTAATAAATACAGTTTTGGTCAATTGACTTATTTGTGATTTTACTTTCTGCATGAAAGTTTAAAAGTAGCATATATTAATGCAGTATGAAGAAGAATGTTTAAAGGCCTACTGAAATGAGATTTTCGTATTCAAACGGGGATAGCAGGTCCATTCTGTGTGTCATACTTGATCATTTCGCGATATCGCCATATTTTTGCGGAAAGGATTTAGTAGAGAACATCGACGATAAAGTTCGCAACTTTTGGTGCTGATAAAAAAGCCTTGCCTTTACCGGAAATCGCAGACGATGACGTCACAAGGGTGAGGGCTCCTCACGTCCTCACTTTGTTTATAATGGGAGCCTCCAGCCTTCACGGTGGCAGAGGGGTTAGTGCGTCTGCCTCACAATACGAAGCTCCTGCAGTCCTGGGTTCAAATCCAGGCTCGGGATCTTTCTGTGTGGAGTTTGCATGTTCTCCCCGTGAATGCGTGGGTTCCCTCCGGGTACTCCGGCTTCCTCCCACTTCCAAAGACATGCACCTGGGGATAGGTTGATTGGCAACACTAAATTGGCCCTAGTGTGTGAATGTGAGTGTGAATGTTGTCTGTCTATCTGTGTTGGCCCTGCGATGAGGTGGCGACTTGTCCAGGGTGTACCCCGCCTTCCGCCCGATTGTAGCTGAGATAGGCGCCAGCGCCCCCCGCGACCCCGAAAGGGAATAAGCGGTAGAAAATGGATGGATGGATGGGAGCCTCCAGCATCAAGAGGTATTCGGACCGAGAAAACGACAATTTCCCCATTCATTTGAGCAAGGATGAAAGATTCGTGGATGATGATATTGATAGCGAAGGACTAGAAAAAGAAAAAAAAAAGGCGATTGCATTGGGACGGATTCAGATGTTTTTAGACACATTTACTTGGATAATTCTGGGAAATCCCTTATCTTTCTATTGTGTTGCTAGTGTTTTAGTGAGATTTCCCCACGACCCCAAAAGGGAATAAGCGGTAGGAAATGGATGGATAAATAGTACTTAATAGTCTAAGGGGCGTGTCCACGGGTGTGTTGAGGCCAGTCTCTGAGGGAAGTCGACGGCAGCTGCATGGACGGCGCAAGCTCAGCTGATCTCCGGTAAGAGGCGACATATTTCCACAATTTTCTCACCGAAAACTGCCGGTTGACAAGTGATCGGGAACCATGTTCGCTTGACCGCTCTGATCCATAGTAAAGCTTCACCTCCGGGAATTTTAAACAAGGAAACACCGTGTGTTTGTGTGGCTAAAGGCTAAATCTTCCCACCTCCATCTTTCTACTTTGACTTCTCCGTTTTTAATTGAACATATTGCAAAAGATTCAGCAACACAGATGTCCAGAATACTGTTTAATTGCGCGATGAAAAGAGACGACTTTACTTTTAGTAAACTAAACCGGCCGTATTGGTATGTTTTGCAATGTTAATATTTCATCATTGATATATAAACTCTCAGACTGCGTGGTCGGTAGTAGTGGGTTGCAGTAGGCCTTTAATGTAGACGCATAGAATCATCATACTGCTGTGATTACATGCATCAAGGGTTCATTCAAGGCCTAAAAATATCGAGATATTAATAAAAGGCCGTATCGCCCAGCCCTAGTTTGACTGCCTAAAACCATCACAGCAGAAAATCTACACATAACAATTAAAGTGTCGGTGGTGTAAAAAGGCAAAACGCATAAAAACCAGTGCTCCAAGTACGCCTGGACCTAACTATAGCCACACAGCCAGTTAGCTGCGGAATCAGTTGAATTGCAGCAAAATATTACAGTGTACAACATCAGCGTGAGACTTAAAATGTGCAAATGGTGCGTGATAGTTACTGAGATGAGAAGATTGACACTGCAGAACTGGATGATGCTGAAGAGGGCCACGAATTTGAACAGAGAGAAGGATGTGATAAGAGCCGCACGGCCCTCCCTAAGGAGAGGAAGAAAAACAACATTACTCAAATGTTCCCAAAATGATAAAAAACATAAATTCATATGAATATACATCCATGTGTGTAGCATCCAGGAGATGACTTACAACACAAAGTCATTTTTAGTTCAAATAAAATACCTCCTAGTTTTAAGGGACCGAATGTCGCTTTGGGACGGAGGACCCTATTGAATTTCTGGCGTTTTATTCTTTCTTTCTTTCTTTATTATTATTCCGCAGCTTTGAGCTGTAATTTGACCCCCTTAACATGCTTCAAAACTCACCACACACATCAGGACTGGCGAACATTGCGATTTTATAAAAAAAACCTAACCCCAAAGCTAAAAATTGCGCTCTACCGCCCCCTAGGAAGAAAACACAGACAAAACGGCTTGTAACTTCCGGTAGGAATGTTGTAGCGACATGAAACAAAAACCTCTATGTAGGTCTCACTTAAACCTAGATTTCATACAAAGACGTCCTTCAGCAAAAATCAACAGGAAGTTTGCAATTCCCCCTTCAAAAAACAAGTTTTGTAAAAACACTCACCTTTGCCTCTTTGAGCTGTAATTTGACCCCCTTAACATTCTTCAAAACTCACCAAACCTGACATAAAAAACCTAACCCCAAAACTCAAAATTGCGCTCTAGCGCCTCCTCGGAATAAAACACAGACAAAACTGCTCCTAAGAAGAAAACACAGACAAAACTGCCTGTAACTTCCAGTAGGAATGTCGTAGGGACATGAAACAACAACTTTTATGTGGGTCTCACTTAGACCTACATTTCATTCATTTACATTCTTCAGCAAAAATCAACAGGAAGTTGGCAATTACCCCTTCAAAACAAAAGTTTTGTAAAAACCCGTCACCTTTTTTCAAACATTATCTCCTCTTAGCGCGTTTGTCGTGTCGGCTTCAAATTCGCACAGGAGAGAAAATTTACCTTTCTGATTAAAATTTGATAAAAGAGTTTTAATAGCTGCTCTGGTTTTTATTTTACGAGCCTTCAAAGAACTTCTGCGCTGATGCTGCTGCGCTGCTGGGTATTTGTTCTTTTGGGTTTATGTTGTGTTACAGTGCGAAAGTTCTCCCGAAATGTGTTTGTCATTCTTGTTTGGTGTGGGTTCACAGCGTGGCGCATATTTGTTACAGTGTTAAAGTTGTTTATATGGCCACCCTCAGTGTGACCTGTATGGCACACCGTAGCCCAGCCCAAAATGGCGGCGAGGAGGCAGTGGAGGGCAAGCGAGCCCGCGCGCCGGTAGCGACGCCACAATCAAGATCAAGTGCGTGGATCGCGCACCTGGGGATAATTGAATAGTCCTCTCGCACTGTATAAAAGGGCGACAACCGTGAACGTCAGAGGAAGAGGCGGAGAGACGAGAAGGAGCCAGAGGGAAGCTGACGCTGACAGAGAGAGACTGAGAGCGCCAAAGCAGAAAGGCAAGCGGAAGAGCGAGCGGCAGACAGAGCAGCTGAAAAGCAATCTTTATTGAAAAATAAAGAAGTCTAAACGTTGCTGCCGGTATGTCCTTCCTTGGCGGCCCTTGGAACCCGCACAACGGCTTGAGAAGTCTGTAACACACGGGTTTAAAATGCCATCACTAAATTTAGGGGGGGGGGGGATCAGTGATATATATATATGTACAAAATCAAATTTGTCTGATGGACACAGCTTGTATTTAGGTGCATTCTGAAGCATACTTGCCAACCTTGAGACCTCTGATTTCGGGATATTGGGGTGTAAGGGGGAGGAGTATATTTATAGCTAGAATTCACTGAAATGTTGGAATTTCAGTGTTCATTTATTTACACATATACACACACATAACACTCCTCTACTCATTGTTGTATTTGAAAATATAATGCTTTGCAGCCAGTAGCACAGCCTTTGAAGGAGCATAGGTATGGGCAGCAACTGTAAAATTTATTTTGCAGGAAACGACTGAGTCTAGGGTTGAATTGTCCATCCTCGTTCTATTCTCTGTCACTATCTTTCTAACCATGCTGAACACCCTCTCTGATGATGCATTGCTGTGGGGCACGCACAAAAGTGCCTTCATCAAATGCACCAGAGTCTGGAATCTTCCATCTCTCCCTAGCATACCCCTTCCCCTTCCATCTGTCGTGGATTAACTGAAATTCTTGTTTCCGATCATTTTGTAACTTGCAGGCATACTTCTTCTTATTCGTCGTCGCCGTGACTGTCGTTGCTTCGTGTCTGTTATGTTTTTGGACATTACTACTTGCCGTAGTTTTGAAGCAATGCATAATGGGATTCCGGATGTTGTGTGTCAGTGTATTAACGTGCCGGCTGGAATAAACACACGCTGAGAAATAGCTCTGTGCCTGCCTACTTTATGGGTTAAAGATAAACTTATGGATAACGGAGACAGGCCGTCCTCACTTAAGTCTGGCTTGAAATCGGGAGAAATTCGGGAGATTGGTTGTCCGGGGAGATTTTCGGGAGAGGCACTGAAATTCGGGAGTCTCTCGGAAAATTCGGGAGGGTTGGCAAGTATGTTCTAAAGTCCGGCAATTATGGTAGCTGGAAAAAGGTGTCTTATCCTTTCGGTCATGACCCAAAGCTCATGACCATAGGTGAGGATGGGAACGTAAATCGACCGGTAAATTGAGAGCTTTGCCTTCCGGCTCAGCTCCTTCTTCACCACAACGGATCGGTACAACGTCCGCATTACTGAAGACGCCGCACCGGTCCGCCTGTCCATCTCACGATCCACTCTTCCCCCACTTGTGAACAAGACTCCTAGGTACTTGAACTCCTCCACTTGGGTCATGACCAAAAGGATAAGCTCACGGGTACAAGCGGCCAAAATGATTTTCCTCCGCCGTGTGGCGCGGCTCTCCCTTAGTGATAGGGTGAGAACCTCTGCCATCCAGGAAAAGCTCAAAGTAAAGCCGCTGCTCCTCCACATCGAGAGGAGCCAGATGAGATGGTTCGGGCATCTGGTCAGGATGCCACACGAAAGCCACCCTAGGGAGGTGTTTAGGGCACGTCCAACCGGTAAGAGGCCACAGGCAAGACCCAGGACACGTTGGGAAGACTATGTCTCCCGGCTGGTCAGGGAACGCCTCGGGATCCCCCGGGAAGAGCTAGACGAAGTGGCTGGGGAGAGAGAAGTCTGGGCTTCCCTGCTTAGGCTGTTGCCCCCGCGACCCAACCGCCGATAAGCGGAAGAAGATGGACGGATGGATGGATGGAAAACGGTATATCAAACAATTTGTAAGTTGGGGCAATCATAAGCCAAGGTACCACCGTATTTGACTTGTCCTAGCTGAAATGTAAATGGTAAATGGGTTGTACTTGTATTGCGCTTTTTACCCCTTTTTAAGGAGCCCAAAGCGCTTTGACAGTATTTCCACATTCACCCATTCACACATTGACGGTGGGAGCTGGCATGCAAAGGCGCTCACCAGGACCCATCAGGAGCAAGGGTGAAGTGTCTTGCCCAAGGACACAACGGACGTGACTAAGATGGTAGAAGGTGGGGATTGAACCAGTGACCCTCAGATTGCTGGCACAGCCACTCTACCAACTTGGCCACGCCGTCGTCAATTTGATCTGAGCTAAAGTTGTCACATTGGATCATTGACTTTGTGATAATAAACCAATCAATTAAATTAGAAACTCTACTGCCCCTCAAAGTGGGCTGGTTCGTCTCATTTTCCCCATGACCCGCTTTGGCATGAATATTCAGCTGAGGAAAAAACAAACATTCAATTTTAACAAAATGGAAAGATCAGCATAGTGCGGGGGTCGGCAACCCACGGCTCTAGAGCCGCATGCGGTTCTTTAGCGCCGCCCTAGTGGCTCTCAGGAGCTTTTTCAAAAATATATGAAAAATGGAAAAAGACAAAGGGAAAAAATATATTTTTTGTTTTAATATGGTTTCTGTAGGAGGACAAACATGACACAAACCTCCCTAATTGTTATGAAGCACACTGTTTGTATTAAACATGCTTCACTGATTTAAATATTTGGCGAGCGCCGTTTTGTCCTACTTATTTTGGTGGTCTTTGAACTCACCGTAGTTTTTTTACATGTACAACTTTCTCCGACTTTCTAGGACGTGTTTTATGCTACTTCTTTTTCCGTCTCATTTTGTCCACCAAACTTATAATGTTGTGCGTGAATGCACAAAGGGGAGTTTTGTTAATGTTATTGACTTGTGTGGAGTGCTAATCAGACATATTTGGTCCCTACAGTCTAATCTGTGCTAACATGCTATTTAGGCTAGCTATATGTACACATTGCATCATTAGGCCTCATTTTTAGCTATATTTGAGCTCATTTAGTTTCCTTTAAGTCCTCTTAATTCAATGTATATCACATGACACACTACCTGTATGTAATATGGCTTTTAAATTGGTTTTGCGGCTGCAGACAGATTTGTTTTTGTATTTTTGGCCCAATATGGCTCTTTCAACATTTTGGGTTGCCGACCCCTGGCATAGTAGTATCTTTGTGATACTCGTAGTGTTTTCATACAACTTGACCACAGTCTTAGCATCCGCAACAATCAAAGTTGGACTAAAGTGCCTCATTTACAAACACCATTTCCATATGAGTTGGGAAATTGTGTTAGATGTAAATATAAACGGAATACAATGTTTTGCAAATAATTTTCGACCCATATTCAGTTGAATATGCTACAAAGACAACATATTTGATGTTCAAACTGATAAACCTTTTTTTTTTTTTGCAAATAATCATTACCTTTAGAACTTGACGCCAGCAACGTGTGACAAAGAAGTTGGGAAAGGTGGCAATAAATACTGATAAAGTTGAGGAATGCTCATCAAACACTTATATGGAACATCCCACAGGTGTGCAGACTAATTGGGAACAGGTGGGTGCCATGATTGGGTATAAAAGCAGCTTCCATGAAATGCTAAGTAATTCACAAACAAGGATGGGGTGAGGGTCACGAATTTGTAATCAAATAGTCGAAAAGTTTTAGAACAAAATTTTTCAACGAGCTATTGCAAGGAATTTAGGGATTTTACCATCTACGGTCCGTAAAATCATCAAAAAGTTCAGAGAATCTGGAGAAATCACTGCACGTAAGCGATGATATTACGGACGTTTGACCCCTCAGGTGGTACTGCATTAAAAACTGACATCAGTGTGTAAAGGATATAACCACATGAGCTCAGGAACACTTCATAAAACCTCTGTCAGTCACTACAGTTGGTCGCTACATCCGTAAGTGCAAGTTAAAACTCTATTATGCAAAGCCAAACCCATGTATCAACAATATCCTGAAACGCCGCCTGCTCGGCCTGGCCCGAGCTCACCTAAGATGGACTGATGCAAAGTGGAAAAGTGTTCTGTGGTCTGACGAGTCCACATTTCAAATTATGTTTAAAAACAGAGGACGTGGTGTCCTCCAGAACAAAGAGGAAAATAACCTTTCGGATTGTTATAGGCGCAAAGTTCAAAAGCCAGCATCTGTTAATGGTATGGGGGTGCATTAGTGCCCAAGGCATGGGTAACTTACACATCTGTGAAGGCACCATTAATGCTGAAAGGTCCATACAGGTTTTGGAGCAACATATGTTGTCATCCAAGCAACGTTATCATGGTCACCCCTGCTTATTTCAGCAAGAAAAGTGTTACAACAGCGTGGCTTTGTAAAAAAAGAGTGCGGGTACTTTCCTGGCCCGCCTTCAGTCCAGACCTGTCTCCCATCGAAAATGTCTGGCGCATTATGAAGTGTAAAATACGACAGCGTAGACCTCGGACTTTTGAAGGACTGAAGCTCTACATAAAACAAGAATGGGAAAGAATTCCACTTTCAAAGCTTCAACAATTAGTTTCCTCAGTTCCCAAACGTTTATTAAGTGTTGTTAAAAGAAAAGGTGATGTAACACATTGGTGAACATGCCCTTTCCCAACTACTTTGGCACGTGTTGCATGCATGAAATTCTAAGTTAATTATTATTTACAAAAAAGATAAGTTTATGAGTTTGAACATCAAATATCTTGTCTTTGTAGTGCATTCAACTGAATATGGGTTGAAAAGGATTTGCAAATCATTGTATTCCATTTATATTTACTTCTAACACAATTTGCCAACTCATATGGAAACGGGGTTTGTAGTAAAGAAATGTACCTAATGAGGGTGGTTACGCAGGAGATGTTCGGGATGGACGACGTGAAGGGAGAAGCCACCGAGGCCTCGAGTTCAGACAGAGAGATTCCACTGTGCGCTTTCTTCAGGGCCTAAAGGTGAGAGAGATAATGTCATCACTGACTCAAGACAGACAACAATCTGTACATGTTTATTTGTAACAATAGTCTGCGTATAAATGTGGAAATACACAATAACAATTTACTGTTACGTTCCAGGTATTTCTGGTTTGCTTTTGTGTTTCTTCTTCTTTTGTTTGAACAGGTCACACTCAACCACGACCTCTGCTGCCAATCAACCGGTTCCTGTTCCCAGCTGTTCCTCATTTCACCTGTGGATCAGCCGGCCAATCCCAGTCCACCATTCATCCTCCTGTGTTGCTCAAAACCACCTGCTCACCACTGGTTGGTGTGGATTCTTTTCCTGACATGCTGTGTGGAGCTTTGGTAGACGCTACTTTGTCTTTGTAATCATTTTTGTTCAGCTCTTTGTTACTATAGTGCACGGGTCGGCAACCTTTACCACTCAAAGAGCCATTTTGACCCGTTTTACAAAATAAAGAAAACAATGGGAGCAGCAATACTCTTTTGAAATTTATAATGAAATAACACTGCATACAGAGGTTTTTTTTGCTTTGTGCTACAGTTGTGATCAAAATTATTCAACCACCACACAATTTGGGTGTTTTAGCAAGTTGGACATTTATTCCGTATTTTGTTTATAGTCATATCAAATAAAGATGCATTAAATAGACAAATGCAACTTAAATGACAACATTATATTTTGTAACATACCAAACAGTGTCATCTCTCTTGATATCTCATTGACAAAATTATTCAACCCCTTGAAGATCATAACTCTTAAGAACAGAATTTGAATAAGGTCTTTTCAATCAGGTGTTGAAAACACCTGTAGATGTGATTAGAACCATAACGAGCAACAATTAAACTGATTGAAAAAGACTGTGACGCTCAGCTTCTTGTAGATGGTCAATGGTGTATTTGCAACATGGTGAAGTCCAGGGAGTGGTCAAAGAAGTCAAGAGAGGAGGTAATTTCTCTTTATTAAAAAGGATATGGATATAAGAAAATAGCAAAGACATTACACATTCCAAGAGACACAGTTGGGAGCATAATTCGCAAGTTTAAAGCTAAAGGCACAGTGGAAACACTACCTGGGCATGGTAGAAAGAGGATGCTGTGTGCGTACATTGGTGAAAAACCCCCGGGTAACAGCTAAGGAACTACAACAGGACATTGCAGAGGGGGGAACGCAGGTTTCGTCCAAGACAATAAGGTGCGCACTACGAGATGAAGGCCTCCATGCCAGAACTCCCAGGCGCACCCCACCTCTGACTACCAGGCACAAGTAAAATAGACTCCAGTATGCCAAAAATCAT
This sequence comes from Nerophis ophidion, assembly GCF_033978795.1. Lineage (NCBI taxonomy): Eukaryota > Metazoa > Chordata > Actinopteri > Syngnathiformes > Syngnathidae > Nerophis > Nerophis ophidion. The sequence continues at coordinate 13,888,850 of NC_084624.1, read as the reverse complement.
CTGAACAAACCCCAAAGGTTTTGGGAAACTGTTCCATGGAGTGATGAGACAAAACTGGAACTCTTTGGGCCTATGAATCAACGTTATGTCTGGAGGAGAAAAAATGAAGCTTACAAAGAGAAGAACACCTTGCCTACTGTTAAGCATGGTGGGGGGTCAATCATGCTCTGGGGCTGTTTCTCTGCCTCAGGTACCGGGAATCTCCAGCGCGTTCAAGGCATTATGAATTCTATTTCCTAGCAGGATATATTAGCTGCAAATGTCATGAAGTCAGTGACGAAGCTGAGGCTTGGGAGACGTTGGATCTTCCAACAGGACAACGATCCCAAGCATACCTCCAAATCAACATCAGAGTGGTTGCAGAAGAAGGGCTGGAAGACTATGGAGTGGCCTTCACAGTCGCCAGACCTAAATCCTATAGAAAAGCTGTGGTGGGACTTGAAGAAGGCAGTTGCAGCACGCAAGCCCAAGAATATGAATGAACTGGAGGCCTTTGCCCAAGAGGAATGGGCTAAAATACCTGTAGATGGTTGCAAGAAGCTTGTGTATCACGTTTGAAGGATGTAATTACTGCCAAAGGGTGTTCTACTAAGTACTAAAGATGCATGTAACTAGGGGGTTGAATCATTTTGTCAATGAGATATTAAGAAAATTGTCCTTTTTTGGTATTTTGTAAAATACAGTGTTACAATTTAAGTTTCATTTGTCTATTTGACACATCTTTATTTGATATGACAATAAACAAAATACAGAAGAAATGCCCAACTTGCTAAAACACCAAAATTGTGTGGGAGTTGAATAATTTTGACCGCAACTGTATGTGCAAACCAGGGGTCTCAGACACGCGGCCCGCACCTTAATATGAAAATTTTATGTTAGTGCTACCCGCGAGTTTTATATAACTACCGCTTAACAGCATCAAACTTGCTAACCCCCCCAATTTAGCCGGGAGATTTCTGAATTTAAGAGCAGTTATTCTCTCGAACGTCTGCTGATTTTTAACCAAACAACAATAATAAAGGCGTGCCATGATGGCACTGCCTTTAGCGGACTCTACAACTTGTACAAATAGCTTGACAGCCCTGTCACATGTTGTATGTGACTTCTGCAGACACACGTGAGTGACTCCAAGACATACTTGATCAACAGCCATACAGGTCACAGTGAGGGTGCCCGTTTAAACAACTTAAACACTCTTACTAATATGCGCCATACTGTGAACCCACACCAAACAAAAATGACAAACACATTTCGGGAGAACATCTGCACTGTAACACAACATAAACACAACAGAACAAATACCCAGAAGCCCTTGCAGCACTAACTCTTCCGGGACACTACAATATGGTGTATAATGTAGCCCGGAAGAGTTAGGGAATACAAAATACAAAAAAAAAAATCGGTCTGGAGCTGCAAAAAAATCAAAGCCTTATATAAGTGTTATAATGAAGGCAACACATGATGTAAGTGTCTGTATTAGCTATATTAGCCTACTATCAAAGGCTGACGTAAATCTCCATTGACAGAAATGTTGTATTTTATTTTTTATTGTACCCTTTTTTTTAAAAATGGAGGCTTCTCAGAGGGTGAGATAACTTGCAGTCATGGATTGACAAAATATGCCTGATTAGGACTCAATGCAGTCAACAATGCTCACTTTTGTGGATTCACGCACAGCATAAAACGTTTGGTGGACAAAATGAGACAAAGAAGGAGTGGCATAAAACTTTAAAAAACTTTTCAGCATCGCAAAAAGTTACAAACTGCGATCAGAGGTGGGTAGTAACGCGCTACATTGACTCCGTTACATCTACTTGAGTAACTTTTGGGATAAATTGTACTTCTAAGAGTAGTTTTAATGCAACATACTTTTACTTGAGTATATTTATAGAGAATAAACGCTACTTTTACTCCGCTCCATTTATCTACATTCAGCTCGCTACTCGCTTCTGATTTTTAGCGATCTGTTAATGCACGCTTTGTTTGTTTGGTTTGTCAGACGGACCTTCAAAGTAGGATCCATCACATGCCTGCATTTCACCAATCAAATGCAGTCACTAGGGACGTTTGACTCCGTTTCACATATCAAACAGAGCCAGGCGGCAACATTTTTTTTTTTTGTAAACCTTTATTTATAAATTTCAACATTTACAAACAGTTGAAAATAATAATCAAAGTAAGTAAAAAAAAAAACAGTACAAAACAGTATAAAAACCGTACAAAACAGCGCCAGAGGGTTGTAAATTCAAAGTAACTCAAATAGAATGCAAAAAAAATATGTATATATAAAATAAACAAAGTGCAAAGCCATAGGCTCACTCAATCTCAGTAAATAACTTAAATTTGGAACACAGCATTATTGTTTTCACAGCTTTTTGGTTGTTAGAAGTAGAGTGTTTTAATGTAGCGTTATAAATCTTTTTTAAGGGCACAAAAAAAACGGATCGGGTATTGAAAAACTTACATTTATGAATATAAAACTTTGCCAAAAGTATAATGAGTTTGCAAAGGTAAAATTCATTTTAATTTTTTTTTCAATACAGTGTAAAACCAAATATATATTATTGTTTTAGTTGCTTAAGAGATATTCCTTGCTCTGAATTTGCTCATTGCTATTTTTATGCTTTTGTGTATTACTTGTTGCCGTCATCAATAAACGAACAGGTTACTCATCAGTTACTCAGTATTTGAGTAGTTTTTGCACAACATACTTTTTACTTTTACTCAAGTAAATATTTGGGTGACTACTCCTTACTTTTACTTGAGTAATAAATCTCTAAAGTAACAGTACTCTTACTTGAGTACAATTTCTGGCTACTCTACCCACCTCTGACTGCGATGAGTTCAAGGATCGCTGACATTAGTAAGGCAAAACGGTGCTTTCCATGTACTCATCAGTGACAATATAAACAGTGGGATTTCTAACAATTACGAAGGTTTGTGTCATTTTTTGTTCTCCTAAAGAAAATATATTAAAACAAAAAATGTTTTTTTCTTCGTCTTTTTCCATTTCCACACATCTCTGAAAGAGGTCCAGGGAGCCACTAGGGAAGGTCTAAAGAGCCGCAGGTTGCTGTTAGAGTACGTAGGTAGGTTTTGTCATGTCTTGTGATAATGCTTTGTTTAGTTATGTTCTGTATTGCTTAAGACTCCATTGTTTCCTGTTTTTGCACTTCCTTGTTTGCTCTGTTACCTTGCCAACCAATTAGTTTCACCTGTCATGTCACGCACCTGATTTGTTTTGACTCATGGACCTGTTCAATCACCTGTATTATTTAAACCGAAAGTTGCCAGGAAGTCAGCCTGGCGAATTTATCTCTGTTCTACCTCGGATCACTTCCATCATAACGTGGACTTTGGGGTTTGTTTTCCTGTAAGGCAAAGGAAAGTTGGCGCGGGCAAGGTGTGAAGGTAGGGACATGCTTATTACTATAAAAAAAAAAAAGGACAAAAGGCGCGCACAAGGTGGAACTACAAAAACTTGGCTAATAAAACAAAAACTTGAACAAAGGCAGAAACTATGAACATGAAACAAAACTCGATAACTGACATAAAAAAACAAAAGCTTACGTGGCATGGCAAGAAGCAAAACTATAGACAGTATCAGAGGTAGCATGGCATGAAGTAATCCGCGGTAGAACAGAGGTAAAGTCGCCAGGCTGACTTCCTGGCAACTTTCGGTTTAAATAATACAGATGATTGAACAGGTGCGTGAGTCAAAACAAATCAGGTGCGTGACATGACAGGTGAAACTAATTGGTTGGCATGGTAACAAAGCAAACACGGAAGTGCAAAAACACGAAACAATGGAGTCTTAAGCAAAACAGAACATAGCTAAACAAAACATTACCACAAGACATGACAGGTTTTTGGTTTATGCTAATTAAATAGCTTTAGTTAGTCAGCTTACCTTTCTTTTCTAGAGGTGTATTTTGGTATGTTTTGTTCCTTTCTTTGACAGCACCTGTATTCCAAAGCTAGGCTAGTGTGTTACTTTTCAATAACACAAGTTTTTGTTTTCAATTCTTGGCTTCGGTGTCTTTAATTTACAACTCATTTGGTTTATACACTTTTATGTTGCGTTCTCCTAAGATCCCTACACTCTGAGCCATCTGGTAACGTATCATCAATAGATACCTAGATATAAATATACTGTAACTAAACATATTAGGCCCTTTTCCACCGCAGGAACTTCTACTAGAACTTTCCCATTTACCCACGTACCATGAATTGATTAACGTGGACTTAAACAAGTTGAAAAACTTACTCGAGTGTTACCCTTTATTGGTCAGTTGTACGGAATGTGTACTGTACTCTGCAATGAACTAATACAAGGTTCAATCAATTCAATCAATCTAAACCCAGGTAAATATTGTTCATCCTGTTTCACCACTGAAAACCACCCAGGTAGATTTAGTTCTACAGGAAATTTTCGTAATTTCTGCCATCAAGGTGGGACTTTTGGAAGGTTCCTGGAACCTTATTGAGGGCGCGCTGTGCTGTGGAATGCTGATTGGTTGAAGACAGTTGGGGCTGTTTCTTAAATGTATTTTTCAAACACAGCACCGCCTTTTACAGAATGCTAGACGACTGATGTGTTTCCTATTTCTTGTGTATTTCCAAGACAACAAACTTGACAACGGAGAGAAATAAGAACAAAATAAACTTTCGACTTGCAGGAACTTTTGTGGGGCATCTTTGTGCTGAAGAACACTGATTAGTGTTTTTACTCCGCCGTAGTCTTTAAAGTACATGCACTTTATTGTTGTTTATTATCGCTACAAACTTAATTTCAATATGCAAAGCTACTCTTCCCCCTTGGGAGCCCAGTCTAGATTGTATTTTTTGTTACTCATCCTTCCCCAGCGTTTTACCCTTTTTCCCCATCTTTTAGGGGGCGCCTTGTGGCGACCCATCAGCGTTCCTGTTGTGTAACCCTGTACACTGTTTGTTTGTCTAATCTTGAACGGGGTTGTGCTGAAAACAGAGTTTGGTTGTACTTGTGCAATGACAATAAAGACCTATCCTATTCTATCCTACATGGAGGACATGGAAAAGAGAGCTTTGGGCTCTTTTAGGGGAACAGCACCCAGTCATTGGTACAGATATGTGGATGACACATGGGTGAAAATCAGAAACTAAGGAGTGCAAGCCTTCACCGAGCGCATGAACTCAGTGGACGCGTTAGAATGTCAAAGACAGAAAGTTGCCTTTTTAGACTGTGATGTCCACATTGGAGAAAACAGGGGCCTCCATGTCAGGGTTTACCGAAAACCCACGCATACCGATCAATACCTACTTTTCTACTTGCACCACCCACTGGAAGACAAACACAGAGCTGGTAATGTTCCTACAGGCCAAAGACAAAGAGCATAGGCATTTGAGGGACGCCCTCAAAACTCGAGGTACCCCAGCTGATTGTTTGTGAAAAGTACATCCAGTTCCAGAAATAACAAAAACAGAGTGGATGAGGAAGAAAGATGTGACAGGCGCAAACATATTGTCATTCCATATGTGAGAAGAATTTTTAACCAACACTTCAAAGCAGACAACACCCTTAGACAGAGACCGGGGCATCGTAAAGACCGGACACCCCACAACCACAAAAACAATCTGTGTATGATATCCAGTGTAATGATGTTGGGGGAAGAAAACAACTACTAAGCCGACGCATGGCAAACTCTTCAGGTCAAGACTCAGCTCGTCTACCTGCACCTCAGGGAGAAACAGCACTCCTTTGAGAACAAAAGATTTACAGATTCTGGACAGGGAGGATGGATGGTACAAAAGAGGAGTGAGGGAAGCCAACTACATCAAGGGTAAAAAACTATCCCTGAACAGAGGGACCTCATCCAATTTTACAATCCTGATCGCGCTCTGAGGTCCAAGAGCCAGCTCCAGCTCGTGGTGCCCAAGACCAGAGTTAAAACCAGGGGAGACAGGGCGTTCCCTGTGGTCGGCCCTAAGTTCTGGAACATTCTGCCCGTTGTCGTGGAAATTTCTTAAAGACGATCCTTTAGTGACAAATAGCTTTAAAATGATTTATTAAAATAACAAACAAATGACAACAAGCTTTGCAAAGAGAGACCAAACCAGAACGACACATCCGTTCGTTCCAGCTTGTTCTAACTCTTTTAGAATATGTCATGACAATTATACATTCTCAGAAGTCCCACCCTCCATGCTCTTTAACATACAGTATCCCAGTAAAAGAATGCGCAAGGTCCTGTGAAGGGGAGAGGGTGTAGTTTGCCCAGAAGGGTGGGGGTCACTCAGGAAAGGGGCAACAGTTTAGCCCAGATGGGGGTCAGGAAGACACAACACATATGCCGGTCAACTAGAGTCCACATGTCACATCAAAGACACAGGAGACAGAGCTTGATGAGATTAGAGGTCTCCTGCAGAGCGTCACATTCCTAAGCCTAATTAACAACTTTTGGCAACCCGTTCAAAGAACATCATCAATTAAAACGAGTATTAGTAATTTTGTTATCACACCGTCCATGTTCAAACTGCTCCCACAGTGGAGTTTTTAAGTCTCGTCTTAAAACCCACTGTTATTCTTTGGCTTTTAACGGGTTGGGGTGGAGACCATGCCCCAAGTGGAGGAGTTCAAGTACCTAGGAGTCTTGTTCACGAGTGAGGGAAGAGTAGATCGCGAGGTCGACAGGCAGATCGGTGCGGCGTCTTCAGTAATGCGGACGCTGTATCGATCCGTTGTGGTGACGAAGGAGCTGAGCCGCAAGGCAAAGCTCTCAATTTACCGGTCGATCTACGTTCCCATCCTCACCTAAGGTCATGAACTTTGGGTCATGACCGAAAGGACAAGATCACGGGTACAAGCGGCCGAAAGGAGTTTTCTCCGCCAGGTTGCGGGGCTCTCCCTTAAAGATATGGTGAGAAGCTCTGTCATCCGGGAGGAGCTCAACGTAAAGCTGCTGCTCCTCCACATCGAAAGGAGCTATATGAGGTGGTTCGGGCATGTGGTCAGGATGCATCCTAACGCCTCCCTAGGGAGGTGTTTAGGGCTCGGGGAAGACCCAGGACACGTTGGGAAGACTATGTCTCCCGGCTGGCCTGGGAACGCCTCAGGATCCCCCGGGAAGAGCTGGACGAAGTGGCTGGGGAGAGGGAAGTTTAGGCTTCCCTGCTTAGGCTGCTGCCCCCGCGACCCGACTTCGGATACGCGGAAGAAGATGGATGGATGGATGGGCTTTTAATACTAGTTGTGTGGTCCTCTGTTGTCCTGTTTTTTTTATTTTGATTCCTATTTACTGTTTTAATTTGTTTTACCCATTACAATCGTTTTTAATCATTTATTTGTATATTGGTTTTATTTTTTGTATTTTTTGTTTTCATTCAGTCATCGGTTGAGCTAAGGATAATATTCTAATATTGTTTTTAATATTGTTGTGCAGCACATTGGAAACATTTTTGTCGTTTAAAAGTGCTATAAAAAATAAAGTGGACCCCAAAGGGGCTAAGCGGTAGAAATTGGATGGATTGGATTTGGTGTTGTCAAAATAACCAGTATATAGTGTGAGTGGTGATTTGTACGTACAGAATACTCACCCCACAGTCATTAGCGCCATCTCCACACATCCCCACCATGTAACTGGAAGATTAAAACAAAACAATGAGAAATGCACATCGTTCTCCAAATGTCGTGTTTCATCAAAGTACATAACTATAGCTGACTCGATGTTTTGAAGGACTTCCACCAGCTGAGTCTTCAGGTCTGGGGTCATGCGGGCGAACACAGTGGCTCTCAGGAGGAACTGCAGCACCACCATGAGGAGAGATAAAGTATGACATCGTCATTTTCACTCTAGGAGTGTTGAACACATACTTGCCAACCTTGAGACCTCCGATTTCGGGAGGTGGGGGGGGACGGTGGGGGGAGAGTGGTCGGGGGTGGGGCGGGGGCGTGGTTGGGGGCGCGGTTAAGAGGGGAGGAGTATATTTACAGCTAGAATTCACCAAGTCAAGTATTTCATATATATATATATATATATATATATATATATATATATATATATATATATATATATATATAACAAATACTTGACTTTCAGTGAATTCTAGCTATAAATAAATATATATGAGAAATACTTGAATTTCAGTGTTCATTTATTTAGACATATACACACACTTAACACTCATCTACCCATTGTTGAGTCAAGGGTTGAATTGTCCATCCTTGTTCTATTCTCTGTCACTATTTTTCTAACCATGCTGAACACCCTCTCTGATGATGCATTGCTGTGTGGCATGCACAATAGTGCTTTTATCAAATGCACTAGGGTCTGGATTCTTCCATCTCTCCTTAGCATGGCCCAAAACCGGTCAATCTTTACTTCCTGAGGAAGATCTTCACTGCCACACACTTGGTAGTCCACAACTTCTTCCCAGAGGCTATCCAGGTCCAATCGCAGCTGCGGCTTGGGACTTACAAGCGTATTTTCTCATCTTACTCGTCGTCGGCGTCGTCATAGCTGTAACTTCCTCGTTCTTCTGCTTCGTCTCCTTGTTGTGTGTGCAGTTGTGCACTGTACTCTCTAAAAGCCGTAGATGCTATTGTCACATATGCATGTACAGTAGGTGGCAGTATTGTCCTGTTTAAGAGTGTCACAACATTGCTGTTTACGGCAGACAAACTGCTTTACGGTAGACGAAAACGTGACTGCTGTTGTTGTGTGTTGTTGCCGCGCTGGGAGGACGTTAATGAAACTGCCTAACAATAAACCCACATAAGAAACCAAGAACTCGCCCTCGATCATTCTACAGTTATAACGTCAATGGGCAGACACGCTGTTTATATTGTGGGAAAGCGGACGTGAAAACAGGCTTTCGACACGTCACTCAGGTCCGCATGGAGCTGGAGGGGGCGTGGCCTCCAGCTCCGCCTGAATTTCGGGAGATTTTCGGGAGAAATTTGTCCCGGGAGGTTTTCGGGAGAGGCGCTGAATTTTGGGAGTCTCCAGGAAAATCCGGGAGGGTTGGCAAGTATGGTTGAACACAAAACACTAAAGTAGGCCAAATGCATCTTAGTACCTTCTGGGAAAGTTCTGGAAAGTGTTGTTTGATGACAGCGAAGGCTTGGCCGCTTACAGCAAAGTGATAGCCTGGCTCCTTCTCCTTGTCCTTCAACCCATCCCCAGCAAAGCTGACCTCAGCAGTCTGAATGAAGGAAAAAAACAGAACATTAAATATTGCTGTCTTATCTTCCACTTGAGATGATTCCAAGTCATATGTGTTGCCTTGTTATCGCTTTAGTTAAGTAAAGATGTCCCTTAACATTTTGCCATACTTGCCAACCTTGACACCTCCGAATTCGTGAGATGTGGGCGGGGTTGGGGGCGGCGGCTTTGGGGTGGGGTGGGGAGGGGCTTGGATGTAGTAGGAGTAGTAGTCCAGATAATGTAACTTATTTTGAAGTATTTCGTATTTATATAAATAATCCGTTCATGAATGAGTATATCCATTCGGCCACCGTGTTCAATGGAGAAGTCTGATCTACAAAATTTGCAGGCAGCATATCCCTTCCCTTTCGAGCTGTCCTGGATTTACTGAAATATTTTTTTTACAATCATTTTGGAACTTGCAAGCGTACTTCTTCTTCTTACTCGTCGTTGCCATGTCTCTTCTTCGTTCTTCTGCTTCATCTCTGTTATGTTTTTGGACATTACTACTTGCCGTAGTTTTGAAGCAATGCGTGTCCAATGCATGTCCAGGCTGTCCTCACTCAGGTCCGGCTGGAAATGGGGAGAAATTTGGGAGAATGGTTGTCCCGGGAGATTTTCGGTAGAGGCACTGAAATTAGGGAGTCTTCCGGAAAATTCAGGAGGGTTGGCAAGTATGCTGTAAATGGTAAGTTTTAAAGTAGCACACATATACAGGATAGCCCTGACACGAGGGTGTGAAGAAATTGTGAGCGGTTATTCTCATCAAGATAAACCAGTGGAGGAGCCCCCTTTTGGAAAGGTCTATCAGTATGACTGTGCCAATATTCAAAAAGTCAATTAAAGGCCTACTGAAATGAGATTTTCTTATTTAAACGGGGATAGCAGGTCCATTCTATGTCAATCAATCAATCAATCAATCAATGTTTACTTATATAGCCCTAAATCACTAGTGTCTCAAAGGGCTGCACAAACCACTACCACATCCTCGGTAGGCCCACATAAGGGCAAGGAAAACTCACACCCAGTGGGACGTCGGTGACAATGATGACTATGAGAACCTTGGAGAGGAGGAAAGCAATGGATGTCGAGCGGGTCTAACATGATACTGTGAAAGTTCAATCCACAATGGATCCAACACAGTCGCGAGAGTCCAGTCCAAAGCGGATCCAACACAGCAGCGAGAGTTCCGTTCACAGCGGAGCCAGCAGGAAACCATCCCAAGCGGAGGCGGATCAGCAGTGTCATACTTGATCGTTTTGTGATATTGTCATATTTTTGCGGAAAGGATTTAGTAGAGAACATCGACGATAAAGTTAGCAACTTTTGGTGCTGATAAAAAAGCCTTGCCTTTACCGAAAGTCACAAGGGTGAGGGCTCCTCACGTCCTCACATTGTTTATAATGGGAGCCTCCAGCAGCAAGACCTGTTCGGACCGAGAAAACGACAATTTCTGCATTAATTTGAGCGAGGATGAAATATTCTTGATGATGATATTGATAGCAAAGGACTAGAAAAAAATTAAAAAATAAAGTTAGAAAAAAAAAGGCGGTTGCATTGGGACGGATTCAGATGTTTTTAGACACATTTACTAGGATAATTCTGGGAAATCCCTTATCTAGCTAGTGTTTTAGTGAGATTAAATAGTACCTGATAGTTGGAGGGGTCTGTCCACGGGTGTCTTGAGGCCAGTCTCTGAGAGAAGTCGACGGCAGCTGCATGGATGGCACAAGCTTAGCTGATCTCCGGTAAGAGGCGAATTTTTACCACAATTTTCTCACCGAAACCTGCCAGTTGACAAGTGGTCGGGATCCATGTTCGCTTGACGGCTCTGATCCATAGTAAAGCTTCACCTCCGGGAATTTTAAACAAGGAATCACCGTGTGTTTGTGTGGCTAAAGGCTAAAGCTTCCCACCTCCATCTTTCTACTTTGACTTCTCCATTATTAATTGAACATACTGCAAAAAAATTCAGCAACACAGATGTCCAGAATACTGTTTAATTGCGCGATGAAAAGAGACGACTTTTAGCCGCAAGTGGTCCTGTGCTAATATGTCCTGACAGTACGTGACGTCACGCGCATGCGTCATCATTCCGCAACGTTTTCAAGAAGAAACTCCGTGGGAAATTTAAAATTGCAATTTAGTAAACTAAACCAGCCGTATTGGCATGTGTTGCAATGTTAATATTTCATCATTGATATATAAACTATCAGACTGCGTGGTCGGTAGTAGAGGTTTTCAGTAGGCCTTTAACTGGACGATATATGAAAAGGAATATTTTCCAGCCTGGATAATCGCCGTGTGCATGCATTGTGACAGATTACAAGACTGGTCACTATTTTGCATTGGTTTCAGCATCCGTGAATAACAGCTACAATCAAACAATAGTAATGGTAACCGCTGTAAACCTTTCAACGGTTAGTATTATCGTGTTTAATTAAAATGATCCAAAAAATAAATATTGACCCTCACAGTTTGATAAAAGTATGAACACAAAATATTGTTAGCTTGCTCGCTACACACAGGCCACATGCCAATGCTGTAGGGACCCTGCACAGGAGGGAGCAACGACTCTCCTCCTGGTAACTAATCTGTCCCTATGAGTCTTCCAGTTTCCCTATGACTTTCCAATTTCCAAAAATCTCCAGTTTTTTTATAAATGATTCTGTGATTCACCTGATTGTTGTTCACAACATGGTTGTCAGAGTAGCGCCATGTGATACTCGCAGGGTTCTCCTCGTTTGGAGGCACAGCATCAGCAATAATAATGTCCTCGTGGGCTTGAACCATCCCACAGTCTCGAGCCACCGATATTGCTGTCGACATGTTGTCACCTAAAAAAGGACCTTGTTCAGTGACACACAGACACAGATGACACAACAAGAAAACCCTTGTATTTCTGACTTTGGTTACCTGTGACCATCAAAGTCCGAATATTGGCTTGTCGCAAGTCAAGCAACACCCCAGCAGTCTGTTCTTTGATTTTGTTCTGCATGACGATCAAGCCTAGGAAGTCCATGTTGGTCTCTAACTGCTCTCTGTTAGGGGCAAACACACACACAGACATCAAAATGTTAAATAAAGTAAGTTAGCCAGAGTATAGCGGGGTCATCTTCACTTCGAGAGACTTCAGACCGACACTGTTTCGGTCAGACCTACACTGTTTCAATGTCCATTTCTCAGATGATGCAATTGTTGATGACTTAAGTGCTGTGGCAAGGCCCCGGGGGTGGATGAGATCCACCCAGAGTACCTTAAGGCTCTGGATGCTGTGGGGATGTCTTGGTTGACAAGACTCTGCAGCATCGCGTGGACATCGGGGGCGGTACCTCAGGATTGGCAGACCGGGGTGGTGGTTCCTCTCTTTAAGAAGGGGAACCGGAGGGTGTGCTCCAACTATCGTAGGATCACGCTCCTCAGCCTTCCCAATAAGGTCTATTCAGGTGTACTGGAGAGGAGGCTACGCCGTAAAGGCTAACCTGGGATTCAGGAGGAACAGTGTGGTTTTCGTCCTGGTCGTGAAACTGTGGACCAGATCTATACTTTCGGCAGTGTCCTTAGGGGTACATTGGAGCTTGCCCAACCAGTCTACATGTGCTTTGTGGACTTGGAGAAGGCATTCGACCGTGTCCCTTGGGAAGTCCTGTGGGGAGTGCTCAGAGAGTATGGGGTATCGGACTGTCTGATTGTGGCGGTTCGCTCCCTGTATGATCAGTGTCAGAACTTGGTCCGCATTGCCGGCAGGAAGTCGGACACGTTTCCAGTGAGAGTTGGACTCCGCCAAGGCTGTCCTTTGTCACCGATTCTGTTTATAACTTTTATGGACAGAATTTCTAGGCGCAGTCAAGGCGTTGAGGGGTTCCGGTTTGGTGGCAGCAGGATTAGGTCCCTGCTATTTGCAGATGATGTTTTCTGATGGCTTCATCTGGCCAGGATCTTCAGTTCTCACTGGATCGGTTAGCAGCTGAGTGTGAAACGACCGGGATGAGAATCAGCACCTCCAAGTCCGAGTCCATGGTTCTCGCCCAAAAAAGGGTTGAGGTCCATCTCCGGGTTGGGGAGGAGACCCTGCCCCAAGTGGAGGAGTTCAAGTACCTCGGAGTCTTGTTCAGGAGTGAGGGAATAGTGGATCGCAAGATCGACAGGCGGATCGGTGCGGCGTCTTAAGTAATGCGGACGCTGTATCGATCCTTTGTGGTGACAAAAGAGCTGAGCCGGAAGGCAAAGCTCTCAATTTACCGGTCAATTTACGTTCTCATCCTCACCTATGGTCATGAGCTTTGGGTCATGACCAAAAGGACAAGATCACGGGTACAAGCGGCCGAAATGAGTTTCCTCCGCCGGGTGGCGAGGCTCTCCCTTAGAGATAGGGTGAAAAGCCCTGCCATCCGGGAGGAGCTCAAAGTAAAGCCGCTGCTCCTCCACATCGAGAGGAGCCAGATGAGGTGGTTCGGGCATCTGGTCTGGATGACAACCGGAAGCCTCCCTAGGGAGGTGTTTAGGGCACGTCCAACCGGTAGGAGGCCACGGGTAGACCCAGGACACGTTAGGAAGACTATGTCTCCCGGCTGGCCTGGGAACGCCTCGGGATCCCCTGGGAAGAGCTGGACGAAGTGGCTGGGGAGAGGGAAGTCTGGGCTTCTCTGCTTAGGCTGCTGCCCCCGTGACCCGACCTCGGATAAGCGGAAGAAGATGGATGGATGGATTGATGGATGAAGTGCTGATATCAACCAAACCTAAAACATTTTCTGATGTTTGTATATCGTGGAAGATATTTACATTGTATGTATGATTGCGGGAAGCACGGTCGTACTTTTGTGTGTGGGTGGGCCCAGCCTACAGGGTGTTGTGATGCGTCCAGTGCAGTCGTTAGAGGGAAGTTTATTTCAGTGCAACATAATTGTATGTAAAATACAATTGATGAATTCCTTCTTCTGCAGTATATTTTGTTGGTAATTATTTTGCTACTACGATAGGATCGGCTGGCACATTATTGTCGTTGCACTTAAAAAGTACAACAAACGTAGATTTTCAGCGCAGACTGGTTCAAGAGCTGACATTGTCCAGGGTAGACAGAACAGCAACACTGAAGGGTCACGGCTAGAGATGCGCCCCATAAAAGTGAAAAATGGTAGATATGAAGGGATGGTAGGAGAAAAAGGCTCGGGCCAAACTAAACTACTGGGCGAACCAGACAAAAAAACTCCACAGCAAAGCACATATACAAATTACGACTTACAACTCAAGACTTGCAATAAGTGGTGAGAAGGCCCGAAGCTGCCAGCTACTAGGGCAGCTGCTCTGTTTTCCGTCATACCCATACATGCCAACTTTGAGACCTCCGAATTCGGGAGATGGGGGTGGGAGGATTATAAATAATCTATTCATGAATGAGTATATCCGTTCGGCCACCGTGTTCAATGGAGAAGTCCGATCTACAAACTTTCAAGCTTCGAGCTGTCCTGGATGAACTGAAATTATTTTTTCCAATCATTTTGGAACTTACAAGCGTACTTCTTCTTCTTACTCGTCGTCGCCATGTCTCTTCTTCGTTCTTCTGCTTCGTCTCCGTTATGTTTTTGGACATTACTACTTGCCGTAGTTTTGAAACAATGCATGATGGGAATCCGGATGTTGTGTGTCAGTGTATTAACGTGCCGGCTGGAATAAACACATGCTGAGAAATAGCTCCGTGCCTGCCTATTTTATGGGTTATAGATAAACCTATGGATAACGGAGACATATATAAGAGTCTCCTTTTTAGGTAAGAGAGGACGCTAAAGGCAGTGCCTTTAAGGCACGCCCCCAAATTTGTTGTCCGGGTGGAAATCGGGAGAAATTCGGGAGAATGGTTGCCCCGGGAGGGGCACTGAAATTCGGGAGTCTCCCAGGAAAATCGGGAGTGTTGGCAAGTATGGTCATACCACATGGGGTGAAGCGGGGTTGTGGGGTTGGGATACGTGTGTGTGGCGTGTACTTTCCGTGGATTTGACAAGGTTGTAAACTGTAAGTTTGTTAGGTATCATTCATCAAATATGATTAACGTAGTGAAATGACTAATTCTGGGTTAATATTTGAGTGAGCCCTGTGCCTCTCTGTCGTGGAAAAAACATTACTAAGCCCTGCCCAAATGCAGCACTCCCCGCGACCACAAAAGGGACAAGCGGTAGAAAATAGAAGTTTTTTCTGACTGGCGATGTCATCCAGCCCCCCACTTTATCAAAATTTCCCCAAACCTGTCCCATTTGTTTGTGCTAAGTTTGTGTTTGTTTGTGCTGTACAAACAAATGGCAGAGTTATTTTAATATTTACATTGATAAAGGGACAACTTCACACAGTTATATTTAAATTGATAAAAGTTAACAAACACAATTTGGGGACAGAACACATTATGAAAATGTGTTTTGGCAGCTTGTTTAGTTCAGCAAATACCGCAGCTTAGAGTCTGAGCCGTTATATGCTAAAATGTATTTGATGCTTCTTTTGATGTGTAAATACAGCATGTTAACCCTCGGCAATATTTATGCAACACAAACAGTTAAAACATGTCTCTCTGCTCCTGGTTTGGATGTTTTGTGCAATAACTGTATTGCAGTAACTGTATGGAAGAACACTTACCGACTGAGATTTTGGACTTCTTGCCACGAGAGTTTGGACTCCAGTTGGTGATGCGCCAGGGCTATAACCCTGAAACCCTGCCGGGTGTAAGTCTCCAACGTGTCTGTGAAACTCTGAGGGACTGTGGACACAAAAATATATTTGGAGCTAGGCATATCAAAGTTTTTTATTGTTAATTTGCTTGATTGAAGATACTCAATGGTATGGCATGGCATGGTAGTTGACGCCCACTGTGTGATGCCACAGGACACACGGCTTAAGTTGTCTGTGGTCACGTGTCTGACCTGTGTGCGGCTTGCAGAGGTTAACCACAGTCTCTGGGGCTCCTTTCAGGTAGATGTCAAAGTGTTTTTGTCCCAGTTGTCTGACCACCACACTCATCCTCTGCAGCGCTGAGGAGAAGGGAAGCTGACGCACGATGCCAAACTCCCCCCACTGAAAGTTGCATGTCAAAGATTTTAACAAGGATGCTTTTCCGGAAGATGGTAAAAGTGAAACAGATACTGGTCACTTAATAAAAACACAACGTTTAAGGATTACTTGCTGCGGGTGTCGGACTATCGTGGAAATGTGAACATCGTAAAGTGCAGTCTGTTCTTCTCTTGGCTCCTCGAGGATCTGGACAAAACATAAAGTGATAATAATGGCTTCTTAAAAACATGAAGACAACTCATGTACATTGCACCCTTTGCACATCTTTGCAAGTAAAGATTTAAATCTGCTCACCCAACCAGTGGCACTGAATACGTTGAGGTCTATAGGGTCTCCACAGAGTTTGTCCTTTATGCTGATCAGTGAGTGGCAGGTAGCCATGCCGGCGACAAACGACGTCTTCGTTAGACTCTCTGTAGCTACCTCAGTCTCTGGGGGGGAAAAACTGGAGGACGAAGAGGAAGCCACTCATAGGTTATTTGCTGTGACTTAAAGGAACCCTTTGCAACATTTATACAGATGCCTAACCCTTAACCCCCTAATAGTGATTTGGATAATTAGCATTAGCTATCATTGAATGTATATTCTCTCCTTTCTGAGCTGCCACCTTATCGTGGCAGAGGAATTTGCGTTTCCCGATGATCCTAGGAGCTACGTTGTCCGGGAGGTTCTATGGCCCCTGGTAGTCTCTCCCAAGACAAACAGGTCCTAAGTGAGGGATCAAACAAAGAGCAGCTCAAAGACCTTTATGAAAAGTACAAATCGAGGACGTAGATTTCCCTCGTCTGGACAAGGGTCACCAGGGCTCCCCTTTGGAGCCAGGTTCAGAGGTGGGGCACGATGGCTCACCCCGAAGAGGCAACTTGGGTCCTCCCTCCAATTGGCTCACCACTCATAGGAGGGGTCATAGAGGTTGGGTGCAGTGTGAGCTGGGCGGAAGCCGAAGGCAGGGCACTTGGCGGTCCGATCCTCGGCTACATAAGCTCGCTCTTGGGACGTGGAATGTCACCTCGCTGGGAGGGAAGGAGCCTGAGCTGGCGCGCGAGGTGGAGAAGTTCCGGCTGGATATCGTCGGACTCATTTCGACGCACAGCAAGGGCTCTGGAACCAGTTCTTTTGAGAGGGGCTGGACTCTTTTCCACTCTGGCAGTGCAAGCAATGAGAGGCGACGGGCTGGGGTGGCAATACTTGCTATCC
Organism: Nerophis ophidion; assembly: GCF_033978795.1. Taxonomy (NCBI): domain Eukaryota; kingdom Metazoa; phylum Chordata; class Actinopteri; order Syngnathiformes; family Syngnathidae; genus Nerophis; species Nerophis ophidion. Next base: position 13,871,418 of record NC_084624.1, on the reverse strand, counting down.
CACGGCTCAAAGCCGGAAAGTTGGACTTTAACCCAGTGGAAGAGAGGGTAGCTTCCCTGCGCCTTCGGGTTGGGGGACGGGTCCTGACTGTTGTTTGTGCTTATGCACCAAACAGCAGCTCAGAGTACTGACTCTTTTTGGATTCCCTTGAGGGATTACTGGACAGTGCTCCCTCGGCTGATTCCCTTGTCCTACTGGGGGACTTCAACGCTCTTGTTGGCAACGACAGTGAAACCTGGAGAGGAGTGATTGGGAAGAATGGCTGCCCGGATCTGAACCCAAGTGGTGTTTTGTTATTGGACTTTTGTGCTCGTCATGGATTGTCCATAACATACTCAATGTTCAAACATAAGGGTGTCCATATGTGCACTTGACGCCAGAACACCCTCGGCCGCAGTTCCATGATCGACTTTGTAGTTGTGTCATCGGATTCCATTAATTACAGATTCAATTTTCCATAACTTGAGTCGATTTATTTCAGAAAACCTTGTGACATTGTTTAATACATCCAGCGGCGCATCAAAACAAAATTAGGCATAATAATGTGTAATAATGTGTGCTTTCGATACCGTCGATCATAATATTTTATTAGAGCGTATCAAAATACGAATTGGTATTTCAGACTCAGCCCTGTCATGGTTTAACTCTTATCTTACTGATAGGATGCAGTGCGTCTCCTATAACAGTGTGACCTCGGACTATGTTAAGGTAACGTGTGGAGTTCCCCAGGGTTCGGTCCTTGGCCCTGTACTCTTCAGCATCTACATGCTGCCGCTAGGTGACGTCATACGCAAATACGGTATTAGCTTTCACTGTTATGCTGATGACACCCAACTTTACATGCCCCTAAAGCTGACCAACACGCCGGACTGTAGTCAGTTGGAAGCGTGTCTTAATGAAATTAAACAATGGATGTCCGCTAACTTTTTGCAACTTAATGCCAAAAAAACGGAAATGCTGATTATCGGTCCTGCTAGACACCGACCTCTATTTAATAATACAACTTTAACATTTGACAACCAAATAATAAAACAAGGTGACTCTGTAAAAAATCTGGGTATTATCTTCGACCCAACTCTCTCCTTTGAGTCACACATTAAAAGCGTTACTAAAACGGCCTTCTTTCATCTCCGTAATATCGCTAAAATTCGCTCCATTTTGTCCACTAAAGACGCCGAGATCATTATCCATGCGTTTGTTACGTCTCGTCTCGATTACTGTAACGTATTATTTTCGGGTCTCCCAATGTCTAGCATTAAAAGATTACAGTTGGTACAAAATGCGGCTGCTAGACTTTTGACAAGAACAAGAAAGTTTGATCATATTACGCCTGTACTGGCTCACCTGCACTGGCTTCCTGTGCACTTAAGATGTGACTTTAAGGTTTTACTACTTACGTATAAAATACTACACGGTCTAGCTCCAGCCTATCTTGCCGATTGTATTGTACCGTATGTCCCGGCAAGAAATCTGCGTTCAAAAGACTCCGGCTTATTAGTGATTCCTAGAGCTCAAAAAAAGTCTGCGGGCTATAGAGCGTTTTCCGTTCGGGCTCCAGTACTCTGGAATGCCCTCCCGGTAACAGTTCGAGATGCTACCTCAGTAGAAGCATTTAAGTCTCATCTTAAAACTCATCTGTATACTCTAGCCTTTAAATAGACCTCCTTTTTAGACCAGTTGATCTGCCGCTTCTTTTCTTTTCTTTCTCCTATGTCCCCCCCTCCCTTGTGGAGGGGGTCCGGTCCGATGACCATGGATGAAGTACTGACTGTCCAGAGTCGAGACCCAGGATGGACCGCTCGTCGGGACCCAGGATGGACCGCTCGCCTGTATCGGTTGGGGACATCTCTACGCTGCTGATCCGCTTGAGATGGTTTCCTGTGGACGGGACTCTCACTGCTGTCTTGGAGCCACTATGGATTGAACTTTCACAGTATCATGTTAGACCCACTCGACATCCATTGCTTTCGGTCCCCTAGAGGGGGGGGGGTTGCCCACATCTGAGGTCCTCTCCAAGGTTTCTCATAGTCAGCATTGTCGCTGGCGTCCCACTGAATGTGAATTCTCCCTGCCCACTGGGTGTGAGTTTTCCTTGCCCTTTTGTGGGTTCTTCCGAGGATGTTGTAGTCGTAATGATTTGTGCAGTCCTTTGAGACATTTGTGATTTGGGGCTATATAAATAAACATTGATTGATTGATTGATTCCCTGACTGTATATATTAGTATCGGTTGATATCGGAATCAGTAATTAAGAGTTGGACAATATCAGATATCGGCAAAAAAGCCATTATCGGACATCTCTAGTAATGATCCTTCAGCAGGTTCACAAATGGAAACTTGGTTACGAGTTTGACGTCCTCTATTTAGTCAAGTTTTATATCTGCTCAGCACTGTTCCAGAGCCAAGGACCTCACTAAATGTGCTGTCACCTTTTTTTGACATGGAAAATGTGTTTTGTTTACTTTAGTGAAAGACTGTATTTCTTTCATAAGTACCTTTTATTAACTTTGGAATATTCATATATCCATGGGACCTTACTGAACCTGAGTGACTCGTCAGTATACACTCGTACATATCATCATCTGTTTATTTTATTTTTTTTTAAGTAACAAGGCCATAGATTCAAGTGATTGTGGACGATGGGCAAAATCTCATGAATCAGATCAGACTATGGAAATCTTTAGTCAAGGCAGCTTTGGACTGAAGACTAATCATATTCAACACAGCAATTGCTCAAGTTAACTAGCCATACTTTTCGTAAAGCAATCGATCCTATGAGGAAACCCCTAAATGACATCAAACCCAAACTTACGTGCCAACTTCAGCTCTCTGAATACCCCACAGGTGCAAACTGTCTTCGGTCAAAGTGCCCGTCTAAAGTCAAAATGCCAAACAGTTGACGAGAAAATGAATGTTATGAATGAATGTAGTGAAACTGACTAGGCTTACCTTGTCAAAGCAGACCAGGTTCAGCAGACCAGAGATGTTAATTCTCTGTGGACTGATGCAAAAGATGCCAGTTTTCTTCATGCGCCGCTGAGCGTTCACGAGCCCAACGGTCAGAGTCACAGGTAACATTGGAGGAATGCAGACTGCTACGAGATTCAAAGAATCAGTGATGATGGCCTCAATAGAAACCTAGATGGGATGGGGAAAGGACCAAGAAACCAGTGAAAAAAAAAACAATTTGAAAGTCACGACCACTCGGCTGATCACGGACAAGAACAAGATAGACAGAAAAACAAAAGTTGGGCACACGCTATACCAGGGGTCGGGAACCGTTTTGGCTGAGAGAGCCATGAAATCCAAATATTGTAAAATGTATTTCCGTAAGAGCCATATATTTGTTTTAACACGTGCATTTTTAAGTAAGACAAACATTTTTAGAGTATAATAAGTCTCTTATTCTTTTTGATAAAATTGTTATTCTGAAGCTAACCATCTATCCAACCATTTCCTACCGCTTATTTGCTTTGGGGTCATGGGGGGGCGCTGGTGCCTATCTCAGCTACAATCGGGCGGTAGGCGGGGTACACCCTGGACAAGTCGCCACCTCATCTCAGGGAAGCTAACCAATTATAAATAAAATACTTCTTTCCATTAATGCGACCCTCCTGTACCCCGAAGGACAGCTGGGGTTGTCTGAGCCACCCGCAACCTTGAACAGGTGCGGTAGAAAACGGATGGATGGATTAAAATGCATGAGAATGTTTTATTATTTGAACGTTATTTTTAACACTGTTATTTCCAGCGGATTTATTCATTACTTATCGTGTTAAAGGGGAACATTATCACAATTTCAGAAGGGTTAAAACCAATAAAAATAAGTTCCCAGTGGCTTATTTGATTTTTTGAAGTTTTTTTCTAAATTTTACCCATCCCGGAATATCCCTAAAAAAAAGCTTTAAAGTGCCTGATTTTCGTTATCTGTGAAGCCATCGTCCATTTTCCTGTGACATCATCCAGTGATGCCAATACGGATAGCACAGCAAGATATAGCGACATTAGCTCGGATTCAGACTTGGATTTCAGCGGTTTACGCGATTCAACAGATTACGCATGTATTGAAACGGATGGTTGGAGTATGGAGGCAGATAGCAAAAACGAAATTAAAGCTATAGTGTTGTTACACTCTCCGACAACACACCGACGAGGCATGATGTCTCCAAGGTTCCAGAAAATAGTCGAAAAAACGGAAAATAACAGAGCTGAGACGCGGTGTTTGTAATGTGTTTGAGAAAATGACGGCTTTATTACCTACTGTAGGTGACGTCACGTTCTGACGTCATCGCTGCGAGAGCGATAAATAGAAAGGCGTTTAATTTGCCAAAATTCACCCATTTAGAGTTAGGAAATCGGTTAAAAAAATATATGGTCTTTTTTCTGCAACATCAAGGTATATATTGAAGCTTACATAGGTCTGTTGATAATGTTCCACTTCAAGCAATGTCAGATACAGTCTGACACTGAGAGCCAGATGCAGTCATCAAAAGAGCCACATATGGCTCGCGAGCCCTAGGTTCCCTACCCCTGCGCTATACAATTGTCAGTCTGAAGAGTTTGGATGAGATGACAATAGACTGAATTTCTGACAACTCTAAAATTCATCGTATTGTCATCTGGCTGGTTGGTAACAACCGACGGCATGTCGATTCATCAAGACTTCAGCCCCGATTAAAAAGTGAGTCTGATCATGGTTTGAAACAGGCTAGATAATTCCAAGATTGCAAGCCAATCTTTAGGAAAATACTACGTAGGGTCGCCCAAACTAGGCTGAACCCAAAAATCTGTGAATAAATCTGTTGATTTAAATTGTTCATCTCTTCTTTTTCAGGGTATAAAAGTCAACTTTCCGCATGAAATTTTGGAACAATAGTCTTCCCTAACATGTCTTGGACAACCACGGAAAATAAATGTTGCATAGACACCTATATCTTCAACAAATCATTAACTGTAGGGCAAGCACATTTTCAGAAGTTTCGGTGTCGTCAAATAGCACAAGTAACTTTCATAAGTCGAAAGAGTTATGCGACTCTGCAAAATCTTTGAGGATTTACGAAAATGTGTATGGGTTTAATGTGTGCTCCTTATGTAAAGTTTCCATTACAAATTGTACTGTACGTATGACAACTGTTACCTTGTTTATGACATCAATAACGATGACGTAGATGAAGTCAATCACCGCCACCACCCCCATCACCATCGTGAAATGCTTAGCGTCGCGATGCAGTTTGAAGTCGGTGGGTTTAGGGTACAGAATGCCACGCACAAGCTGGCCCTTTACGGTATTAAAACCTATGGGATCATGGAAGGTTTGATAAAAAGCTTACTTCAAAGACATGACTTCAATTGGTGGTAAAAGTGTTTTACACCACCTGTCAGTATCAAGCTCAATCCTCACCTGTTCTGACCACAACCGCCTTCACCTGTTTGTCAGCACGACTCTGGATAACATGTGTGCCGCAGAAGAGGGTGTGTTGCTTGTCTTCCTCTGTATCGTAGATCCTTTCTGAACTTGGCACACTGCTCTTAGTCACTGGAACACTCTCCCCTGAAGATCCAAACACAGCAATAACACGGGAAAACTGCAGTTAACAACAGTTCAGAATCAGAATGACGGTTGGTTCTATGGGACGCTGGTTAAACTATTGGTTGATATTTCAACTACCGTATTTCCTTGAATTGCCGCCGGGTCGTACTCGTTTTGCAAAATAATTAGCGCATGCTTAGAATTACTGTCGGGTCAAACTTGTTTAGCAAAATAATTAGCGCATGCCTCGGTTTACCGCCGGGTCAAACTGGTTTCAGAGAATAATTAGCATATGCAAAGTTTTACCGCCGGGTCAAACTCTTAACGTCACGAGTGTGTAGCACAGGTGGGAAATAAGCCATTTTTCCGCTCATGGCATCCCCTCATATTACCTGCGCCGTTTCCACGTTTAATCTTGCGAGCGTAACACAGGCGCTCACGTGACCCGCTGCAGCCTATCGCGCTCTATATAATCCAGCGTTCCAAGATGGCTGCCAGGTGCGGTGGCTAAGCCTGGGGACATCTGAAGCCGGTATGTTTTAAAGTTGTCGTTTGCCTGCATATCGTAAAAACAACCGTCCAACATTTTATAACAAATTGTAAACTTATAGGTGTCGAATCAGGGCCGAGTTGCGATGAGAGAGTGTGGCGATATTAAGATATTAAGCCGAGTTGGTAAGTGAATTTGTTTGCTAATAGTAGCTACCAGCCGTACCCGTGAGTTTCTTCCGCCGGGTGGCGGGGCTCTCCCTTAGAGATAGGGTGAGAAGCTCTGCCATCCGGGAGGAACTCAAAGTAAAGCCGCTACTCCTCCACATCGAGAGGAGCCAGATGAGGTGGTTCGGGCATCTGGTCAGGATGACACCCGAACGCCTCCCTAGGGAGGTGTTTAGGGCACGTCCAGCCGGTAGGAGGCCACGGGGAAGACCCAGGACACGTTGGGAAGACTATGTCTCCCGGCTGGCCTGGGAACGCCTCGGGATCCCCCGGGAAGAGCTAGACGAAGTGGCTGGTGAGAGGGAAGTCTGGGCTTCCCTGCTTAGGCTGCTGCCCCCGTGACCCGACCTCAGATAAGCGGAAGATGATGGATGGATGGATGGAAATGTTGTGGCGTTTTAAGGCCATCTGCATTTTTTATGCTACATAACAACGTTTTTTATTTATTAAATGTTCTTTTCATGATGGTATCCTTACATCACTCAAATTTATAAGTGCAGGCCTAAATTTACCGTAAGCGCCAGAGTGAGAAGAGGTGTTAAATTAATTACCGCCCCGGCGCTAATTCAAAGAAATACGGTATTGTGACTGAGTCAGAATAATGCTTATAAAACCCCGTTTCCATATGAGTTGGGAAATTGTGTTAGATGTAGATATAGATAACTTAGATTTTAGATTTATATCACGCTTTTCTAAACACTCAAAGCGCTCACAGAGAAGTGGGACTCAACATTCATTCACACCTGGTGGTGGTAAGCTACATTTGTAGCCACAGCTGCCCTGGGGTAGACTGACGGAAGCGTGTCTGCCAGTTTGCGCCTACGGCCCCTCCGACCACCCCCTGTCATTCATTCATCATTCATTCACCAGTGTGAGCGGCACCGGGGGCAAAGGGTGAAGTGTCCAGCCCAAGGACACAACGGCAGCGATTTTTGGGATGTCAACAGGTGGGAAGCGAACCTGCAACCCTCAGGTTTCTGGCCGGCCGCTCTACCCACTACAATTCAATGATTTGCAAATCATTTTCAACCCATATCCAGTTGAATATGCTTCTCTGGGCCCGAGATCTTCTAAGATGGACTGATGCAAAGTGGAAAAGTGTTCTGTGGTCTGACGAGTCCACATTTCAAATTGTTTTTGGGAATATTCGACATTGTATCAAGGGGGAAGCGAACCATCCAGACTGTTATCGACGCAAAGTTCAAAAGCCAGCATCTGTGATGGTATGGGGGTGCATTAGTGCCCAAAGCATGATTGATTGATTGATTGATACTTTTATTAGTAGATTGCACAATACAGTACATATTCCGTACAATTGACCACTAAATGGTAACACCCGAATAAGTTTGTCAACTTGTTTAAGTCGGGGTCGATGTTAATCAATTCATGGTACAAATATATACTATCAGCATAATACAGTCATCACACAGGTTAATCATCATAGTATATTCATTGAATTATTTACATTATTTCCAATCGGGGGACTTATAGTCCGAAACATACGGTAACTTTGCCTTGAATTTGAAAAAAAATGTTTTCTTTATTTTTCACTAAAGAAGGGTTCGGTGAATGCACATATGAAACTGGTGGGGTTTGGTTCCTCCAACAAGGTTAAGAACCACTGCTCAACCCAAAATGTTGAAAGAACCATATTGGACCAAAAATACAAAAACAAATCTGTCCGGAGCCGCAAAAAATGAAAAGCCACATTACATACAGATAGTGTCATGAGATATACATTGAATTAAGAGGACTTAAAGGAAACTAAATGAGCTCAAATATAGCAACAAATGAGGAATAATGATGCAATATGTACATACAGCTAGCCTAAATAGCATGTTAGCATCGATTAGCTTACAGTCATGCAGCGACCAAATATTTCTGATTAGCACTCCACACAAGTCAAAAACCTCAACAAAACTCACCTTTGTGCATTCATGCACAACTTTATAAGTTCGGTGGACAAAATGACAGAAAAAGAAGTGGGATAAAACACATCTAAAAAGGAGGGTGAAAAGTATGCATGTAAACAAACTAGGGTGAGTTCAAGGACCGCCAAAATTAGTAGGACAAAGCGGTGCTCGCCAAATACTCGAATCAGTGAAGCATGTTTAATATAAACAGTGCGCATTATAGCAATTAGGGATGTTTGTGTCATGTTTGTCCGACCAACCGAAACCAAATTAAAAGAAAAAATATGTTTTTTTCCCCTCATCACTCCCATTTTTCATATATTTTTGAAAAAGGTCCAGAGAGCCACAGGGCGGCGCTAAAGAGCCGCATGCGGCTCCGGAGCCGCGGGTTGCCGACCCCTGCCCGAGAAGGATTTAATTGTTTTGTCTTATAGATAGCAGGGGGGACACCAAGATGGCTAATTTCCTGGTTTGTTTTCAAATATGTTTTTTTTAAGATTTTTACTTACAAGTTGTCATGAAAGACGTCGCCAGCGATTTTTTTCTAACAATACGTGAATTTGCCGAATTTGTTCAATTTCGAAGCATCCTCGAGGGAATCGAACCCGGCACCACGATGCCGAACAGGCGTAACATTCTCGGTCCGAATCGCTCTAGCTGCTGGTGTCCATGATGGTAAATGGTAAATGGGTTGTACTTGTATAGTGTTTTTCTACCCCTTTCTAAGGAGCCCAAGGCGCTTTGACAGTATTTCCACATTCGCCCATTCACACACACATTCACACACTGACGGCGGTGACGATCGTAAACAACGTGAGGATGTGAGGAGCTCTACAACCCGTGACGTCACGCGCACATCGTCTGCTACTTCCGGTACAGGCAAGGCTTTTTTTATTAGCGACCAAAAGTTGCGAACTTTATCGTCGATGTTCTCTACTAAATCCTTTCAGCAAAAATATGGCAATATCGCGAAATAATCAAGTATGACTCATAGAATGGACCTGCTATCCCCGTTTAAATAAGAAAATCTCATTTCAGTAGGCTTTTAAAAATGCAGCTTGACTTTTACACATAGCAAACTCAACTCACGAGTTTGCACACGCCGTTTAGCATGTGATATTTGGTTAGTTGTTAGTTGATCAGGCCCATAGTATGCACGTTTCGCATGTACTAATGTATACGCACATCATACCTGTCAACATGCTTTCGGAAACAGTGCAGGTGCCACACATCAGCGCTGCGTCACAGGCCATGATCATCCCGTTTGCTGGAATATTGATGACGTCACCTGGCACCAGATCTGTCGACATGATCTGTTCAATGTCTGGGATCAAGTTTAAGAAAAGAAGACAGGATAGATTTTTCACAGGTAAATATTGAATGGATGCAGAGACGTCGGGTAATACAGTCTTGGCAAATTGGCTTGGCTGTGGGTTACGGAGATAGATATCTTTTTATATCCTAGGCATACTTTAGAATAGCTAAGTGTGAGCCTTTCCCGTAGGACTTGAACAAGTTATAACATTCTGTTTTCTCAGAGGTCCCAGGCTAGGGGAAGAAGGGGAGGGCGGGTGAGAGTGAGAGGAGAGGCGAAAACTTGCGTAGTAGAATTAGATCAATTTGGGCAACTGTTGTCTCTAGATTGGTCTCCCAAAGCGCTTTGGATTAAAGTATCAAAATGAGCCACCTCTGCCTCCGAGTGATTTAAAACCAGCTTATGTGTAAGCAAAAGAACCTGGGGGGGTGACTGACGGAAGAACTGGTCCAATGCAACAGGGGTAAAACATATTGTTACTTTGATGGCCTCACTAGGAAATGGACTATCGCTTTATAAAGTTGGGACCAGAGGTGGACTACTCCTTATGCATCAGTTGATGACTTGTGCGCCCCGACTGGCAACCACTATGGACTGGACCCTCACTTTATTAACCGTATCCACTCGGCATCCAGGGCAGCACGGTGGGACAGGGGGTTAGTGCATGTGCCTCACGATACGAAGGTCCTGAGTAGTCCTGAGTTCAATCCCAGGCTCAGGATCTTTCTGAGTGGAGTTTGCATGTTCTCCCCGTGACTGCGTGGGTTCCCTCCGGGTATTCCGGCTTCCTCCCATCGCCAAAAACACTAAAATTGGCCCTAATGTGTGAATGTGAGTGTGAATGTTGTCTGTCTATCTGTGTTGGCCCTGCGATGAGGTGGTGACTTGTCCAGGGTGTACTTCGCCCTTCCGCCGGAATGCAGCTGAGATAGGCTCCAGCACCCCCGCGACACCAAACGGGACAAGCGGTAGAAAATGGATGGATGGATGGAGATATATATATATATCAGTCAATCAATCAAAGTTTACTTATATAGCCGCAAATCACAAGTGTCTCAAAGGGCTGCACAAGCCACAACGACATCCTGGGCTCAGATCCCACATCAGGGCAAGGAAAATAACTCAACCCAATGGGATGACAATGAGAAACCTTGGAGGGGACCGCAGATGTGGGGACCCCCCAGGGCGACCGGTGCAATGGACGTCGAGTGGATCTAGCATAATATTGTGAGAGTCAAGTCCTTAGTGGATCTAAGATAATAGTGTGAGAGTCCGGTCCAAAGTGGATCCAGGAAGGGAATCATCTTGAGTGGAGACAGGTCAGCAGCGCAGAGACGTCCCCAACTGATGCACAGTTGAGTGGTCCACCATGGGTCCTGACTTTGGACAGCCAGCGGACTCTCCTGTGGTCTATACCTATACTGTATATACCTATATACATATATATATGCTGACACTGTACGTACCTTTATATAAACCTACTGTATGTACAGTACATATATACCTATATATATATATATATATATATATATATATATATAGGTATATATACCTATCTGCACTGGCTTCCTGTGTACTTAAGTTGCGGCTTTAAGGTTTTACTACATACATCCTATCTTGCTGATTGCATTGTACCATATCTGTGTTCAAAGAACTCTGGCTCATTAGTAATTCCCAGAGCCCAAAAAAAGTCTGCGGGCTTTCGAGTGTTTTCTATTGGGGCTCCAGTACTATGGAATGTTAGAGATGCTACCTCAGTAGAAGCATTTAGGTCCTATCTTAAAATGAATGTGTATACTCTAGACCAGGGGTCACCAACGCGGTGCCCGCGGGCACCAGGTCGCCCGTAAGGACCAGATGAGTCGCCCGCTGGCCTGTTCTAAAAATAGCTCAAATAGCAGCACTTACCAGTGAGCTGCCTCTATTTTTTAAAATTGTATTTATTTTTCTAGCAAGCTGGTCTCGCTTTGCTCGACATTTTTAATTCTAAGAGAGACAAAACTCAAATAGAATATAAAATTCCAAGAAAGTATTTTAAAGACTTGGTCTTCACTCGTTTGAATAAATTCTTTTTTTTTTTTTTTTTTACTTTGCTCCTTATAACTTTCAGAAAGACCATTTTAGAGGAAAAATACAACCTTAAAAATGATTTTAGGATTTTTAAACACATATAGCTGTTTACCTTTTAAATTCCTTCCTCTTCTTTCCTGACAATTTAAATCAATGTTCAAGTAAATTAATTTTTTTTATTGTAAAGAATAATAAATACATTTGAATTAAATTGTTCATTTTAGCTTATGTTTTTTCAACGAAGACAATTTGTGAACTATTTCTTCAAACTCATGATTAAAATTCAAAAAAATTATTCTGGCAAATCTAGAAAATCTGTAGAATCAAATTTAAATATTATTTCAAAGTCTTTTGAATTTCTTTTAAAATTTTTGTTCTGGAAAATCTAGACAAAAATAATGATTTGTCTTTGTTAGAAATATAGTTTGGTCCAATTTGTTATATATTCTAACAAAGTGCAGATTGGCTTTTAACTTATTTAAAACATGTCATCAAAATTCTAAAATTAATCTTAATCAGGAAAAATTGCTAATGATGATAATGAAGGGCGGTTTAGCTCGGTTGGTAGAGTGGCCGTACCAGCAACTTGAGGGTTGCAGGTTCGATTCCCGCTTCCGCCATCCTAGTCACTGCCGTTGTGTCCTTGGGCAAGACACTTTACCCACCTGCTCCCAGTGCCCCCCACACTGGTTTCAATGTAACTTAGATATTGGGTTTCACTATGTAAAGCGCTTTGAGTCACTAGAGAAAAAGCGCTATACAAATATAATTCACTTCACTTTTTTATTTTTTTCAAAAAGATTCGAATTAGCTAGTTTTTCTCTTCTTTTTTTCGGCTGAATTTTGAATTTTGAATTTTAAAGAGTCGAAATTGAAGATAAACTATGTTTCAAAATTTAATTTAAACTTTTTTCGTGTTTTTTCCTCTTTTAAACCGTTCAATTAAGTGTTTTTTTTCATCATTTATTCCCTACAAAAAACCTTCCGTAAGAGGAAAAAAGACAGACAGAAATACCCATTTATATATATATATATATATATATATAGATTTATTTATTAAAGGTAAATTGAGGGAATTGGCTATTCCTGGCAATTTATTTAAGTGTGTATCAAACTGGTAGCCCTTCGCATTAATCATTACCCAAGAAGTAGCTCTTGGTTTCAAAAAGGTTGGTGACCCCTGCTCTAGCCTTTAAACAGACACCTTTTTAGACTAGTTGATCTGCCGTCTCTCTTTTCTGCTCTGCCCCCCTCTCCTGCGTGGAGAGGTTATCCGATAAACATTTACACTGTGGTGGCCTCAGCGGTGTTCCGCGCCATCGTCTGCTGGGGTGGAAGCAGAGACAGGAGCAGACCCAACAAAGCCACCAACCGACTACACTCTCGGCTGCCAAACAAGTCTCGGCCAGTGTCCGGTCCGCATGGATGAGCGAATGAGATTGTGCTGAAAATTTTAATTTTCCCTCAGGGATTAATAAAGTATTTCTGATTCTGATTCTGACCACGGATCAGCCTCTATGAAGGAGGCCCGAGCTGTTCCAAGTCAAGACACAGGATGAACCACTGCTTATGCTGATTGGTTGATTGATTGATTTTTTTCGATGATTGATGGTAGTTCATGTCCTAAGTCATCTTCTTGTCTCTTAAAAAACACAGAGGACAATACCTCGGTGTCCTCAATGATAGTTACGGCCATGGTCTGAAGGAGGTTTTTGAACTTTTCGTCCTTATGTTCAACTCTCCTGATAAGTGTGGATGTACAGTTTGTATTTTTTAGTCCAGTTGGAGGGAGTCATAAGATCATTCAGATTTGTAATATGTTTCTGTGTTTTTCATTGACTTGTTTTCTTTACTTAAATTAAATAAATACATTCCAAAATGTATGCATGCATACTTTTTTTACATGAGTGTCTATGAAAGCTGATTTTGAACATTTTGACTAGGGAAGCCAAACAGTCATTGTACATTGTATCGAAAAAAAAAAAAAAATATATATATATATATCACCCTAAGAAAAATATTCAACAAGAACTACATTAAATTGAGCTACAGCTGTATGAATAACATGCAACAAATCATTTCAAACCACAACAAAGCAATTGCAAAAGGACTGCCTACCCCCAGACTAAACGACTCTGAAACCAATAAGGAATGTAACTGTTGCAAGAAACCTGATTGCCCTCTCAACGGAGGGTGCTTACAGACATCAGTCGTTTACCAAGCAAAGGTAACACGCAAGGACATTAACACATCCGACACGTACGTAGGATTAACCGAAGGAGCGTTCAAAACAAGATGGAATAATCACAACGCCTCCTTTAGAAACCAGGCTTTGCGGAATTCTACAGAACTCAGCAAGCACATGTGGAACCTCAAAGACAACAATGTTGAATATTCAATAACATGGCAAATTCTTGCATCCAGCACACCTTACAACAGTGGTAATAAAAGATGCAACCTATGTTTAAAAGAGAAACTGTTTATTATATATTATCCAGATCTATCATCCCTCAACAAGCGCAGTGAAATCATTTCAACATGCCGCCACAGACGGAAACACCTCCTAGGTAACTTATGAGCCAATCACCACACCCTACGCCTGCCTGTACCCACCCACTCTGTGCCCTATATAAACCATTGTATGTGAATGCTTCCATTAAAATCTCCTGATGATTGAGGGAACTCCTCATGAAACAGTTCTGTAGAGACGAAGTAGTCTTGTGATTTTTCCCACACCTACATATATATATATATATATATATATATATATAGTTTTGTTGTTGAATGACTGAATACAAACTTGCCTGTATTTCCTCGCCACACTGAAACCTGTACCATAGAGTGCTCCATCACCATGTCACGCAGTCTCTTATAATTCTAGAAAGTGGCAAAAAGGGAGCAAAATAATGTCATGGAATCATAACAGGAAGTAAACAGGGACTATTTGGCAAAGACCAGCTTTTTTGCCAATTGTTTTTTTTCAATTTTTTATGTTTTTAATACTCATCACTATGTGGAATTTTTTTCCAGTTGCCTGGAATTGATATATATCAATCATATAAAGTATACAAACCCCATTTCCATATGAATTGGGAAATTGTGTGTATATATCTGCTGTCCATCACTAATTCTCTAATACACAGTGTCAACCAAACGACAATTCAAGCTCTGCCCTCTCTGTCCGAGTTGAAACTAATCTTCTGTTCCTAGCCCATAACACCCCATATATAAATATTGCATTGATTTGTAGCACATAATGGTTTCACAGCACTTACCAGCGAGCTGCGTGTGAGCAAGCTGGTCTCGCTTTGCTCGACATTTTTAATTCAAAGAGAGACAAAACTCAAATAGAATTTGAAAATCCAAGAAAATATTTTAAAGGGGAACATTATCACCAGACCTATGTAAGCGTCAATTTATACCTTGATGTTGCAGAAAAAAGACCATATGTTTTTTTAACCGATTTCCGAACTCTAAACGGGTGAATTTTGGCGAATTAAACCCCTTTCTGTTTATCCCTCTCTGAAAGACGACGTCAGAACGTGACGTCACATCGGTCGTCAACGCCATTTTTCCCTAACACATCACACGCATCGAGTCAAATCAGCTCTGTTATTTTACGTTTTTTCGACTGTTTGCCTGTACCTGGGAGACATCAAGCCTCGGAGGGTGTAACAACACGATCAGGGACGGATTCAAGTTGATTTACGTAGAATGTGCATCGATTAGCACGGCATGCTAATCGATGCTAACATGCTATTTAGGCTAGCTGTGTGTACATATTGCAGCATTATGCCTCATTTGTATCTATATTTACATCCAGCCTTTCCCTCCACCCACATTTAATGCCAAACAAACACTTAACAATCGACTGATTTAAGTTGCTCCGGTGTCAAAAGATGCGAAAGTCCCTTGTTTGTTTTTTACCGGCGATGCTACGACAGAGATGGCACAGAGATGGCAAGAATGTCTGGATATCCTGCGACACTCAAAGCAGATGCATTCCCAACGATAAAGTCAACGAAATCACAAAGGTGAGTTTTGTTGATGTTATTGACTTATGTGCTAATCAGACATATTTGGTCGCGGCATGACTGCCAACTAATCGATGCTAACATGCTATTTAGGCTACCTGTATCTACATTTGTAGTTGTATTTGCTTCCAGCGTTTCCTTCCACCCACATTTAATGCGAAACAAACACTTACCCATCGACGGATTTAAGTTGATCCAGTGTCAATGCGAAAGTCCTGATCGGTTGGTCTGCACATTTTACTGGTGATGCTAACGCAGACATGCATGGCCGAATAGCGTTAATAGCTATTTGCTCAATAGCTTCAGTTTCTTCTTCAATTTCGTTTTCGCTATCTGCCTCCATACTCCAACCACCTGTTTCATTACATGCGTAATCTGTTGAATCGCTTAAACCGCTGAAATCCGAGTCTGAATCCGAGCTAATGTCGCTATATCCTGCTGTGCTATTCGCCAGTGTTTGTATTGAAATCGCTATGTGACGTCACAGGGAAATGCACATTGGCTTAGGCAAATAGCGAAAATCAAGCACTTTAAAGCTTTTTTAGGGATATTCCGGGAGATGTAAAATTTAAAAAAAAAACTTCGAAAAATAAAATAAGCCACTGGGAGCAGATTTGTATTGGTTTTAACCCTTCTGAAATTGTGATAATGCTCCCCTTTAAAGACTTGGTCTTCACTTGTTTGAATAAATTCATTTTTTTTTTTACTTTGCTTCTTATAACTTTCAGAAAGACAATTTTAGAGAAAAAATACAACCTTAAAAATGATTTAAGGATTTTTAAACACATATACCTTTTTACCTTTTCTTCCTCTTCTTTTCTGACAATTTAAATCAATGTTCAAGTAAATACCTTTTTTTTTTTGTAAAGAAAAATAAATATATTTTGATTTAATTCTTAATTTTAGCTTCTGTTTTTCGACGAAGAATATTTGTGAAATATTTCTTCAAATTTATGATTAAAATTCAAAAAAAATTATTCTGGCAAATCTAGAAAATCTGTACAATCTTATTTCAAAATCTTGAATTTCTTTACAACAATTTGTTCTGGAAAATCTAGAAGAAATAATGATTTGTCTTTGACAGAAATATAACTTGGTCCAATTTGTTATTTCTAACATAGTGCAGATTGGATTTTAACCTATTTAAAACATGTAATCAAAAATATATATTTATTGTGAGAAATCATTTAGATGATCAGTGTTTCCACAAAGATAAATATCGTTAATTATTAACAATAACATAGAATTAAAGGTAAATTGAGCAAATTGGCTATTTCTGGCAATTTATTTAAGAGTGTATCAAACTGGTAGCCCTTCGCATTAATCAGTACCCAAGAAGTAGCTCTTGGTTTCAAAAAGGTTGGTGACTCCTGATGTAAAGCCACGGTACACTGATAACATTATGAGCAGTAACCACTGTCCCAAGTTTGATAGAACTGTACCTGTTGGTAAAGTTGAACAAAGTGCAACATGACTCACCTTTCTAATGGTGTACAGAGAGGTGGCTATTAACACAATAGCCATAGTAAGAATTAGAAAGGCATAATCGTAGTAGCCTTGATAGGTCCACAGAATAAAACTGCCGATCTGGATGATGTAAAACGGATTCATGACCTTCAGAGAAGAAACAAAGTCAGATAATATACATTAAAATGAATAATTCCTAAAGACCGACAACTATACTGACTGAGGAATGGGGTTTTTTTTACCTCTTTCATAAAGATCTCGAGTAAAGGCGGCACTTTTACGTCAATCTCATTCTTGCCAAAAAACAAAGCTCTGTTGACAACAAGCATGATTCCCAATAAATTCTGTGTGTTTGTGATACCTGTGATCTGTTACATTTCAGTTCATTTCCTTTGATTGAATACCGATCTAGAAACATTTTACAGTACCTGTAGTCCTGCAGGGTTTTAGTGAGTCCAGAACTATGGTTGCTGTGAATGTCTGCACAGCTCGCGTTTGTATCCTCCAAGCCCCTTACACAAATGGTATACCATATTTAATAAAAACAAGACTAGGCATAGCATTGTTTTTTTTAATGGACACATACTTGTATGGTTCAAAGTTATGTGTCCCTTCATTCCAGAAGTATTGGATGCTGTGGTGGTTGAAGGACCGAACCTGTGAAGGACAGAGAGAAGAAACAGGTGTAACTAAAGCAACAATTTCTTAGTGGAAATAATACAAATAACGGAAAAGTACCTTAAAAGATTCTCTCTGAGTGAATTTCTCATAATTCTCCTTGAGGCTGGGGTGTTCATCTCCATCACGTAACTGAGCTGTGGACATCGGATCCAGACTATCAAAAGGCGTCTTCCCTGGAGCCCATATCACATGTACTTTGGCACGAAACCACTGCCTAAAGTCATCCTGTGGCAACAGTATTTTTTATTCAAATATGTTTCATCCTACAGCTATCATCAAATGTATTGTAGTTTGTAGCCTTAACACATCCTGATTTAGTTGGCTCAAAACAAAATCCTTCAGTCTACCTAGGGATGTTTACAAAGAACCCGTATTTGTTTTTGTTAGGGGTGTAACGGTACATGTATTTGTATTGAACCGTTTCGGTACGGGGGTTTCGGTTTGGTTCGGAAGTGTACCGAACGAGTTTCCATACGGACATATTGTTTGCACCGCACGTTGTGTAAACAATGCAGAGCGAGGCACAAGACATGGCAGGCAAGCAGCGACCAGGCTATGACAACATGCAAAAGCCAGAGCTGGAAGACCCTCCTGTCTCGTTAACATCTCCCCTTTGGGAACACATTGGCTTCGCGGTGCAATACAACAATGGAGGACGGAGGTTTGCCGAAATTGTTCAGCAGCATTAGGGTATGCTTCTGCCAACACGTCAAACATGCTAAACCCTTTGAAGCGGGTGGTTGCTGTATAGCATTAAAACTAGATTTTGACCCACTTTTATGGTGGAAGAACAATAAACCCATATATCCTCTCACTGCCAAGTTAGCCAGGCTGGGGGCGGGAAAGAGAAGTTAATCTGAGGCTGAGTTGACTTGAAACTGTTTAATGTTGTACTTTTTAGATGGAGAAGAAAAGTTTTGTCATTTTATTTCAACTGTGCAACAACTGGAGGCAGTTTAATGTTGATTAACGACTTAAACAAGTTGAAAAACTTATTGGGGTGTTACCATTTAGTGGAAATATGTACTGTACTGTGCAATCTACTAATAAAAGTCTCAATCAATCAAACAAAAAAAAACACTTTATATGTAGAAAGGCTTTGTTAAGAAACCATTCTGAGCCTTGTCCTATTTAGTTTTTATTTTATATATGTTGACCACATTAACCCTGGCAATGGACCCTGTGTGTATATGTATGTTATGCCATTGTTTGCAAATTTGGTAAATAAATAACCCAAAAAATTTATATTTTGTTGTTTTCTTACTGTACCGAAAATGAACCGAACCGGGACCTCTAAACCGAGGTACGTACCGAACAGAAATGTTTGTGTACCGTTACACCCTTAGTTTTTGTACAGGTTTTTAATTGGATGGCTGTTCAGATTCTGGACCAATGATATGCCTTTCGGTATTTTTTGTTATTCAGCCTACCATCGTAGTTATGAAACCACAGCTGATGACATAACGACTTTAAAGGTGTAGCTCACTGACAAAAAAAACTGTCAACTTGGCTCAATGCAATATTTGTCTCAAATTAGTTGCATCCATCTGGGGAAACAATCAACTTAATGAAACACTTATTAGGATTACGATATGGATATGGTTATTATATTAATATATGGTTTCATGTGATATTGTTTAAACACTTCACGTCACTTCTTGTTGGCTTCGCATACAGATAAATTGCCAATAAGGACTCCAGTTTAGGTCCTACATGAGAGTTTTTACTTTATGTATTAAAAAACTCGACATATATTAAGTATGTCAGTATAACATACATGAGATTAAAAACATATATGTGATATTTCGTTCCAACATTTAAAAAATGCATTAAAACAAATGCGTTAGCTCGATGCTAATTTACATTATGTTCACCATTAAGATGCTAATGGTTAGCAGTGAAACAAACAGTGTGGAAATACCTGATCTTTAATATTTTTTTTAACTTGTAAATATTGTAAGTTTAGTTTCTGTTTCTGTATGCATGAGCAGGTGACATGGATGTTGACAGCAATGCTCCATGGGAGATTACCATGAATTGATTAACGTGGACCCCGACTTAAACAAGTTGAAAAACGTATTCGGGTGTTACCATTTAGTGGTCAATTGTACGGAATATGTACTGTACTGTGCAATCTACTAATAAAAGTTTCAATCAATCAATCGATTTGACCCGAGTTACTTCACACACATTTTCCTCTTTCAAGACATACTTAGAAAGGTCCTCCTTACAAAAACGTGTCAACCACTGCTCATCTAACAATTCAAGATGAATATCAGAAGCAATAACTAATGCATTGCTTCACAATGTCACAGTAGATGTTAGAATCCATGTTTTTGGACTGAAACGGACACCATGCTCATTGGCACCGGATACCCACAAGGCTGGGTACTTTCAACTCTGCTCTTCTCCCTCTAAATCAGGGGTCGCCAACCCAAAATGTTGAAAGAGCCATATTGGACCAAAAATACAAAAACAAATCCGTCTGGAGCTGCAAAAAATTAACAGCCATGTCACTACATACAGATAGTGTGTCATGAGATATACATTTAATTAAGAGGACTTAAAGGAAACTAAATGAGCTCAAATATAGCTACAAATGAGGCATAATGATGCATAAAGCTAGCCTAAATAACATGTTAGCATCGATTACCTTGCAGTCATGCAGTGACCAAATATGTCTGATTAGCACTCCACATAAGTCAATAACATCAACAAAACTCACCTTTGTGCATTGATGCACAACGTTAAAAGTTTGGTGGATGAAATGAGACAGAAAAAGAAGTGACATAAAACACGTCTTAGAAAGTCGGAGAAAGTTATACATGTAAACCAGGGGTCGGCAACCCGCGGCTCCAGAGCCGCATGCGGCTCTTTGACCACTCTGATGTGGCTCAGCCGCATACTTGCCGACCGCCCGGAGAAGTCCGGTAGATTTCCAATTTTAATGTCTCTATCAGATATCTCCCGGGTAAATATTTTTCAACTTTAATGGTGTGCCGTGATGACAATGCCTCAAACAACCCTTTCTCCATGTCATCGCGCCATGATTTTCACCATGCTATCTGCGTGCCCGCTGTCCAGTCACAATTTGGATGTGACCTCTATCTGAACGCATACGCAACTGCAAGGCATATTTAGTTCAACAGCCATACAGGTCACACTGAGGGTTTGTGATATAAACAACTTTGACACTCTTACTAATATGCGCCACACTGTGAAACCACACCAAACAAGAATGACAAACACATTTCAGGAGAACATCCGCACTATAACACAACATAAACACAACAGAACAAATACCCAGAATCCCATGTATCCTGACTCTCCGGGCTCCATTATACACCCAGCAACCACCAACCCAACCCTGTACACCTCAACCGATCCACAGAGTGTAACCTGTATTGCAGTCTCTTACGTGTGTCTGCAATAGCCTCGTCAAACAATTATTTGGGCTGGCAAGCTATTCGTACAAGCTGTAGAGGGTGGTAATGACATCAATGTAAGCCCTTATTATTGTTCATTGGGTGAATGAACACCAGCGTACATTCGAGAGTATAATTACTTTGAAATTCGGGAGTCTCCCGGGAAAATTGGTATGGTTGGCAGGTGTGATGCTGTCAAGCGGCAATCATATAAAACTCGCGGGCCGCACTAACATTAAATTTTCATATTAAAGTGCGGGCCACGTGTCTGAGACCCCTGGTTTATAGCACAAAGCAAAAAAAAACTCTGTATGCAGTGTTATTTCATTATAAATTTCAAGAGTTATGTGGCTCCCAATGTGGTCTTTACTTTGTGCAACGGGTCAAAATGGCTCTTTGAGTGGTAAAGGTTGCCGACCCCTGATGTAAACAAACTACGGGGAGTTCAAGGACCGCCAAAATTTGTAGGACAAAACGACGCTCACCAAATACTTGAATCAATGAAGCGTGTTTAACATAAACAGTGTCTTTTATAACAATTAGGATGGTTTGTGTTTGTCCTCCTCCAGAAACCATATTTAAACAAAAAATATGCTTTTTTTCTCCTCATCTTTTTCCATTTTCATATATTTTTGAAAAAGCTACAAAGAGTCACTAGGGCGGCGCTAAAGAGCCGCAGGTTGCAGACCCCCGCTCTAAATAAACTGTAGCACCTTCTGTCACTAGTGGGCAAATATGATCACGTTTTAGAATGGTGCCACCCACATCGGGCACGTGTCAGACAACGATGGGAGGTGGACTGTCCGGTGTCCTAGTTCAGCAACCTGGAACTTCACACCCAGAAAACCATGTCAAGGATCGTGGACTTCAGAAAAACCACAGCCCCACCATCGCCCCTGTTCTAACAGACTTCTCCATCTTCATCAGTGTTTTCCCCAGAAAATGTGTTAGTTAAGGTGGTGTCTCTCCAGGGGGGAAGGGGTGAAGTCGGCCGGCTTCGTCGCGTGATACGATACATATCTTGATACTTTCCCGTAAACTAAAGTTACCTGAGATACTAAGTATGTCATTGTTTTGTTTAACACACAAACACACATACACAAAAAAATATACGCCACACATACACCCCCCCCCCCTGACCCAATGCCCTCGACACAAATCCCGTAGGGGTGATGAATGGATGGTCAGCGCCTGAAGAGCTGTGGCCTACCACCATGACCTTGAACTACCTGTTGCTAACTAACTCTGTTGCTAGATATCTCGAGATGTATGTTGTAATATGTATATGTGCTTTGCAATGGAGTTTTTTTCCCACTCCAGACTGGGCCCCCTAAGGAGCCCATTCTAGATTGTATTTTTTTACTCATCCTTCCCCAGCGTTTACCTTTTTCCCATCTTTTACGGGGCGCCTTATGGCGACCCATCAGCGTTCTGTTTGTTTGTCTAATCTTGAACAGGTTTGTGCTGAAAACAAAGTTTCATTGTACTTGTGCAATGACAATAAAGACCTATCCTATCCTATCCTATCCTATCCTATCCTATCCTATATTGACTTACTGTAAGTAAAAGTTAAAAGTGGGGCCACATGCTGACATATGCTCAACTCATCATGCTTAATTTATTACAGCATTTGGGAAGCCTGTAGTTGATTTTTATTATGTAAATGTTATATTTTCATCAACATGTGATAGCAGGAACCCTGCCGTTGAAAACTAGGCTGCTACATTACTAACAATTAATGTAACAATAGCTGAAATAGTACAATAGCAATAGGAGAGACTATTCATCCATGAACACCATGGAGTTCATGTAGGCTTTATGATGCACTTACATTATTATATTACTATCAGAGACAGAAACTCTTCTTTTAACATAATGTCCTTTTTTGCTGAAGTGAAATAACTTTGTTATTGTAGGTCATGGGTGTCAAACTCTGGCCCGCGGGAATTTCATTTGGCCCTTGAGGGAACAATAAATTAACATTAGAGCTGGCCCGCCGATGTTATACAGTGGCGGTGCCGCTGTATCACCGCATTCAACTATAATTGTCATACTTGCCAACCCTCACGATTTTTCCAGGTGAATCCCGAATTTCAGTGCCCCACCCCGAAAATCTCCCGGGGCAACCATTCTACCGAACTTCCACCCGGACAACAATATTGGGGGTGTGCCTTAAAGGTACTGCTTTTAGCATCCTCTACAACCTGTCTTCACGTCCGCTTTTCCTCCATACAAACAGCGTGCCGGCCCAGTCACGTAATATATGCGGCTTCTACACACACACACAAGTGAATGCAACGCATACTTGGTCAACAGCCATACAGGTCACACTGAGGGTGGCCGTATAAACAACTTTAACACTGTTACACCACACTGTGAACCCACACCAAACAAGAATGACAAACACAATTCGGGAGAACATCCGCACCGTAACACAACATAGACACAACAGAACAAATACCCAGAACCCCTTGCAGCACTAACTCTTCCGGGACGCTACAATATACACCCCCGCTACCAACAAAACTCGATTTTGCATGTCACTATAAAGTTGAATAAGCCTTGCTTGTTCAACTTTCAACGCAAAACTTGTTTGGGTCCCTATTAAAGTTGTTCAACTACTGGCCCGCGGCTTTGTTCAGTTTAAAATTTTGGCCCACTCTGTATTTGAGTTTGACACCCCTGTTGTAGGTCAATACGTCTTGTCTTTCTCTGAGACGGACAGGGCTTTTGCTGTCCGTAACACACACACCGCAAAATGAGCTAACGTTACGCTAAAAGCTAATAAGCTTTCACCTCAAGGACTGCGAGCGCGCTGAGCCGCCGCTTATGTTTCTAGAACGTCAACGGGCTCATAGTGACGTTACTAGTAGTTGACTGGGAGGTGTTTATTATAATTTGGGGAGAGTCCGCTGCACTATGGTCACCTGCTAAACACCTTTCTGTTCACCACACTGTCTGTCCTTTCTGCCTGTGCCGTGAACATTGACTCGATGCGCTCTGAACACGCACTGCTGATTGGCTGTTACATACGCTCTGAATACACACTGCTGATTAGCTGTAACCGCTCTGCGTGTAACCAATCAGATGGTTCTGTGGGTGGGATAATGCTGGGTGCTGCAGAGACGTACTGACAGAGGCAGAGGCACAACTATGCCAAGCAGCTTGTTAAGACTTTAGTTTAGGCGGTGGCTCTTTGTTGTTAAGGCGGCCGCCTTAGCAACAAAGCGCTGCGGGAAACCCTGCGCATGCCGGACTCCTTCCGCTTTCTGGGTTCCACCATCACCCAGGACCTGAAGTGGGAGCTAAACATCTGCTGCCTCATCAAAAAGGCCCAGCAGAGGATGTTTTTCCCGCGACAGCTGGGGAAACTCAAGCCGACAACAAAAATGTTGCTACATTTCTACACGGTCATCATTGAGTCCATCCTCACCACCTGCATCACAGTGTGGTATCCTGGGGCCACAGCCAGGAAAACACACAGACTGCAGCAAATCATACGCTCTGTTGAGAAAGCTGCAACCCCCTATGTCACCAAGACCTGTATGCCTCCAAGACTCGAGGGCATTCAAATTATTCGACTCGCTTCACACAAGCAGGAGACTAAGTTCTATTCAGAACAAAATCTTCCGCCAAAAGAACAGTTTTTTTTTCCCTCTGCCACCAGGTTCATAAAGACAAACTGATCTATCACTTGCAATGAATTGATTAACGTGGACCCCGACTTAAACAAGTTGAAAAACTTATTCTGGTGTTACCATTTAGTGGTCAATTGTAGGGAATATGTACTGTACTGTGCAATCTACTAATAAAAGTCTGAATCAATCAAACTGTCACATTCTTCACTAAATTCACTTTCATTGACTGCTAACTGTCCACTTCACTTATGTAAATCTGCAGACACCAGATTTATCTTACCGAATTCATATTCTTATTTTATTCATCTTCTTGTATTTCTAATTGCTTGGCGATCCTAATTTTGCTGGTTATTGTTTTATCTAGCACCATTGCACGGGGAAAAAAAAAATCCTCATTTGTGAAATTATTACAATTATTTAGATTTTCCACCTGAACTGCAGCTTACTTGCTTTCTTGCTTTTCATAGGAATTCATGCACCCCCTGCATCTAAGCATGCGTTCAAATCCAATAAATGCAGGATGAATGATTGAATAATACACATGAATAAGAGTGTTGCACTGATCAACGCTATATGTTTTATTTTGTTATTTTATAGACATGTTTCACATTACAAACTATTAAACGACTGAATGCAGAAATTATTAGGTTATGGTTTCATGTAAAGATCGGGTGCCGCGACACTTTCGATTTTTCAGCAAAAAAATAAACATAACCTACCGTATTTCCTTGAATAGCCACCGGGGCGCTAATTAATTTAAAACTTCTTCTCACTCCTGCGCTTATTCAAGGCATGCGGTAAAAGTAAGCAGGCGCTAATAATTTTAAAACCTCTTCTCACCCCTGCACTTACCAATGGCATGCAGTAAAAAATTGAGTGTGATTAAAAAAAAAAAATAATAATAATAAATTATTCTGCGGCCCGGCCCGGTGGTTGGGGACCACTGCTCTACAACATGTCATCGCGACCGCCTTTACACAACACCTTTTCATTTCGCTGCTTCTCATACGAGATTGCAATGCATACTTGGTCAAGAGCCATACCTTTTACACTGATGGTTGTGATATAAACAACTTTAACACTCTTACTAATATGTGCCACACTCTGTGAACCCACACCAAACATATTTCTGGAGAACATGGGCTCTGTAACACATTATAAACGCAACATAAGAATTACCCACAATGCCATCCATCCATGACTCTTGGCTATATTATACACGCGCCCCCAACCTCGACCACCTCAACCGACGTACGGAGAGGGGAGGGGGTTTGGTGCTAGCGGGGTGTATAATATAGCCAAGAGTCGTGGATGCATGGCATTGTGGGTAATTCTTATGTTGCGTTTATAATGTGTTACAGAGCCGATGTTCTCCCGAAATGTGTTTGGTCTGGGTTCACAGAGTGTGGCACATATTAGTAAGAGTGTTAAAGTTGTTTTATATCACAACCATCAGTGTGATCTGTATGGCTGTGGAACAAGACCCCTGGTTTACATATAGTAAAAGTAACAAAAGACTCCTCCGCCATTTTGAAAATGATGACAGGGAAAGTGTGGGGGGGTGGTCGGGGTGGGAAGGAGGTGTGGTTGGCGGCGTGGTTTGTGCGGGGGGCATGGTTAAGAGGGGACGAGTATAATTCACCAACTCGAGTATTTCATATATATCTCATATATATGAGAAATACTTGACTTTCAATGAATTTTAGCTATATATATTTATTTTATTATATATATAAATAAAACAAATAGTTGAATTTCAGACGGCACCTATCAAATACACAGTAATAAAAACACAGTTCTACTAACTGTACTGTGCTTGCTGGTTATCAAAAAAAAAAGAAAAACAACACTTACCTTTCACTATCTGAGTAGCCTTTGTTCTGCCAATTGCGTACTGGCGAGAGTCACTTGCCGTCAGGTGCAAAACACCACGTAAATCGTTGGCCAATCAAAAAGCAACCCCATAACGCTATAGCCAACATTCACCAGGAGATGGCTACAAACAACATAGTATCACTCTATTACAGACGGCGTTGCCATGGCTGTAACTTCCTCGTTCTTCTACTTCGTCTCCTTGTGTATGCACTGGTACGGTTTCTCAGTAAGGAGAGTGAAGATGATCTTGGGATCCTAACTATGAAAGCCACCCTTCTGGATGCAGTCCACAGACGTTTCAGGCATGTGGACTCCGACCCCCTTTACACCGTGGCAACACTGCTGGATCCACGTTATAAAGACAAGTAAGGGAATTTATGTTAAATTCTGATATTTGTTTAGCCTAATCTGATGTATATGAGAAAAACTGTACTGTTTACAGTGAGTTGGTTGTAGCCTATGTGACTTTGTTGTGACTGCATAAAATAAGATTACAAATTATATTACTAAAATATGCATGTTACATTATTTTATAAATTTTGGATTTATGCCAGGTACTTCACAAACCCGGAAAACCTGGGACATGCAAAAGCAGCGTTAAAGGCAGCGGTATGTAAAGTACAAACCCCGTTTCCATACGAGTTGGGAAATTGTGTTAGATGTAAATATAAACGGAATACAATGATTTGCAAATCCTTTTCAACCCATCTTCAATTGAATGCACTACAAAGACAACATATTTGATGTTGAAACTCATAAACTTTTTTTTTTTTCAAATAATAATTAACTTGGAATTTCCTGGCTGAAACACGTGCCAAAGTAGTTGGGAAAGGGCATGTTCACCACTGTTACATCACCTTTTCTTTTAACAACAGCCAATAAATGTTTGGGAACTGAGGAAACTAATTGTTGAAGCTTTGAAAGTGGAATTCTTTCCCATTCTTGTTTTATGTAGAGCTTCAGTCGTTCAACTGTCCGGGGTCTCCGCTGTCGTATTTTACGCTTCATAATGGGCCACACATTTTTGATGGGAGACAGGTCTGGACTGCAGGCGGGCCAGGAAAGTACCCGCACTTTTTTTTTTACGAAGCCACGCTGTTGTAACACTTGTCTTGCTGAAATAAGCAGGGGCGACCATGATAAAGTTGCTTGGATGACAACATATGTTGCTCCAAAACCTGTATGGACCATTCAGCATTAATGGTGCCTTCACAGATGTGTAAGTTACCCATGCCTTGGGCACTAATACACCCCCATATCATCACAGATGCTGGCTTTTGAACTTTGCACCTATAACAATCCAAATGGTTATTTTCCTCTTGGTTCTGGAGGACACCACGTCCTCTGTTTCCAAATATAATTGTAAATGTGAACTCGTCAGACCACAGAACACCTTTCCAATTTGCATCATTCCATCTTAGATAAGCTTGGGCCCTGCGAAGCCGGCAGTGTTTCTGGATATTGTTGATAAATGGGTTTTGCTTTGCATAGTAGAGTTTTAACTTGCACTTACAGATGTAGCGACCAACTGTAGTTACTGACAGTGGTTTTATGAATGAATTTGAATTATATTTTTTATATAGCGCTTTTCTCAAAGTGACTCAAAGCGCTTTACATAGTGAAACCCAATATCTAATTTTTACATTTAAACCAGTGTGGGTGCCACTGGGAGCAGGTGGGTAAAGTGTCTTGCCCAAGGACACAACGGCAGTGACTAGGATGGCAGAAGCGAGTATCGAACCTGCAACCCTCAAGTTGCTGGCACGGCTGCTCTACCAACCGAGCTATACCACCCCAGTGTTCCTGAGCCCATGTGGTGATATCCTTTACACACTGATGTCGTTTTTTTTTTATACAGTACCGCCTGAGGTTTGAAAAGTTCGTAATATCATCGCTTACGTGCAGTGATTTCTCCGGATTCTCTGAACTTTTTGATGATTTCACAGACCGAAGATGGTAAAAGCCCAAAATTCCTTGCAATAGCTCGTTGAGAAATGTTGTTCTAAAACTGTGCGACAATTTGCTTACAAATTGGTGACCCTCGGCCCATCCTTGTTTGTGAATTACTTAGCATTTCATGGAAGCTGCTTTTATACCCAATCATGGCAACCACCTGTTCACAATTAGCCTGCACACATGTGGTATGTTTCAAATAAGTGTTTGATGAGAATTTCTACACTTTATCAGTATTTATTGCCACCTTTCCCAGCTTCTTTGTCACGTGTTGCTGGCATCAAATTGTAAAGTTAAGGATTATTTGCACAAAGAAAAAATGTTTATCAGTTTGAACATCAAATATGTTGTCTTTGTAGCATATTCAACTGAATATGGGTTGAAAATGATTTGCAAATCATTGTATTCCGTTTATATTTACATCTAACACAATTTCCCAACTCATATGGAAACGAGGTTTGTAGAAGAGGAGCTGAAGAACACGCCTCCACCTGATGTGACCGAGCCAGTGGACAAGACTCCACGGATGGCAGGTGCAATCAGCATCTTTGACGAAAATAGTGGAGGAGGGCAGCACAGCAACAAGTCCGTCCGACCAGATCACCACAGGGGCAATCTGTGAAATGGAGAGCTACTTCTGTGAGGCTCCGATTGAACAGAAGAGCAACCCTTTACACTACTGGAGCCTAAACCAAGCTCGACTCCCCACCATGACAGCAACAGCAGCTAAATTCCTCTGTGTTAACTGCACGAGTGTGGAGAGTGAAAGGCTCTTTAGCACAGCGTCAATTATCATTGAGGAGCACAGAAGACTGCAGAAAGTGGAGAAGGAGGTGAAGGAGTAGGGGGGCTTGATTCGTAAGCCCCCCTAATAATTTGGCGTTATATTCTATTTTATTTTAAATAATTTTCTTTCTTTTACAAATACAGTGGGGCAAAAAAGTATTTAGTCAGCCACCGATTGTGCAAGTTCTCCAACTTAAAATGATGACAGAGGTCTGTAATTTTCATCGTAGGTACACTTCAACTGTGAGAGACAGAATGTGGGAAAAAAATCCAGGAATTCACATTGTAGGAATTTTAAAGAATTTATTTGTAAATTATGGTGGAAAATAAGTATTTGGTCAACCATTCAAAGCTCTCACTGATTGAAGGAGGTTTTGGCTCAAAATCTCACGATACATGGCCCCATTCACTCTTTCCTTAAAGGGGAACATTATCACAATTTCAAAAGGGTTAAAAACAATAAAAATCAGTTCCCAGTGGCTTGTTGTATTTTTTGAATTTTTTTTCAAAATTTTACCGGTCCCGGAATATCCCTAAAAAAAGCCTTAAAGTGCCTTTTTTCGCTCTCTGCCAAGACACTGTTCATTTCGCTGTGACGTCATACAGTGCTGCCAATACAAACAAACAATGGCGAATACCACAGCAAGATATAGCGACATTAGCGCGGATTCAGACTCGGATTTCAGCGGCTTAAGCGATTCAACAGATTACGTATGTATTGAAACAGACGGTTGGAGTATGAAAGTATTGAAGAAGAAACTTAAACTATTGAGCGAATAGCTATTGACGCTATTCATAGCCATAGCATGGTCGAATAGCTGCATTGGCATCGCCGGTAAAATGTGCGGACCAAACGACCAGGACTTTGGCACCTTGTGACACTGGAGCAACTTAAATCCGTCGATTGGTAAGTGTTTTTTTCGCATTAAATGTGGGTGGAAAGAAACGTAATATAGTTGCAAATGCATCTGCAGGTTATCCATACATCTCTGTGCCATGTCTGCTTTAGCACCGCCGGTAAATAGCATGTTAGCATCGATTAGCGTAGCATGTTAGCATCGATTAGCTGGCAGTCAACATCAACAAAACTCACCTTTGTGATTTCGTTGACTTTATGGTTGCAAATGCATCTGCAGGTTATCCATACATCTCTGTGCCATGTGTGCTTTAGCACTGCTGGTAAATAGTATGTTAGCATTGATTAGCATAGCATGTTAGCATCGATTAGCTGGCAGTCACGCCGCGACCAAATATGTCTGATTAGCACATAAGTCAACAACATCAACAAAACTCACCTTTGTGATTTAGTTGACTTTATCGTTGCAAATGCATCTGCAGGTTATCCATACATCTCTGTGCCATGTCTGTCATCGCCGGTAAAATGTGGAGACACTTCGGTACATTCAGTGGGGGTCTGGCGGCAGACACTTTCGCATCTTCGGGCCAGTGGTGCAACTTGAATCCCTCCCTGTTAGTGTTGTTACACCCTCCGACAACACACCGACGAGGCATGATGTCTCCAAGGTTCCAAAAAATAGTCGAAAATAACAGAGCTGAGACCCGGTGTTTGCAATGTGTTGCAAATGAAAATGGCGGCTGTATTACCTCGGTGACGTTACGTCCTGACGTCATCGCAAAAAGACAGATAAACAGAAAGGCGTTTAATTCGCCAAAATTCACCCATTTAGAGTTCGGAAATCGGTTAAAAAAATATATGGTCTTTTTTCTGCAACATCAAGGTATATATTGACGCTTACATAGGTCTGGTGATAATGTTCCCCTTTAACACGGATCAACCGTCCTGTCCCCTTAGCAGAAAAACAGCCCCAAAGCATGATGTTTCCACCCCCATGCTTCACAGTAGGTTTGGTGTTCTTGGGATGCAACTCAGTATTCTTCTTCCTCCAAACACAATGAGTTGAGTTTATAACAAAAACTTATATTTTGGTTTCATCTGACCACATGACATTCTCCCAATCCTCTGCTGTATCATCCATGTATCCATTTTGGTATAAACTCAACTCGTCGTGTTTGGAGGAAGAAGAATACTGAGTTGCATCCCAAGAACACCATACCTACTGTGAAGCATGGGGGTGGAAACATCATGCTTTGGGGCTGTTTTTCTGCTAAGGGGACAGGACGATTGATCCGTGTTAAGGAAAGAATGAATGGGACCATGTATTGTGAGATTTTGAGCCAAAACCTCCTTCTATCAGTGAGAGCTTTGAATGGTTGACCAATACTTATTTTCCACCATAATTTACAGATAAATTCTTAAAAATTTGTACAATGTGAATTCCTGGATTTTTTTTCACATTCTGTCTCTCACAGTTGAAGTGTACCTATGATGAAAATTACAGACCTCTGTCGTCATTTTAAGTGGGTGAACTTGCACAGTCTGTGGCTGACTAAATACTTTTTTGCCCCACTGTATATATATGTTTTTGTTAGCCGAAGTTTTGTGCTCGTGCGCTACGTTCACTCGCATCCTGTGCATCTCCTGGGGGCTAAGCCCCCCTGTCCTTAAAAGCTAGTGACGCCCCTGGCACTGACTGATTATTATTTGTTTTATGCTCTTGTTATTAGAGTGATATTTTTAATCGTGTTTACACTATTCTTCAGTGAAGACTAAGAGTAATTACTACATTGTTTTGGGCACAGTCAGTCAGTGAAACTGGAGCTGTGAACTCTTAACTTAGAGCAGTTGGACAGTGAACAATAGTGTTGTTTTTGTCGTTTTTGTCCCTGCCCGGAGTTGTTTCCAACATATGACAGTAAAAAAATAACTGAAGTGAACTTGAATTGTTTCCACTTTAAAACATTTTTGTTTTTTTTATTGGATTTATTTAGGTTATTTTTCAGGGTCTTCTAATTTATTTTTAACTTATTCTATTGAATTGTACAATTATGTTGGTATTAGTGGTTATTTTGCACTTTGAATATAACATTTACTTTTTATTGGATTTTTTGAGGTAATAATCTTATGTTGAAGGTTAAAATTTATGTAACCAATTGGTTGATAATAAATGGGTCAGTTTTTCCTATACCTACTCTTGCTGACTATTGTTTTCTGTTTTAACACTACAACATCAGTAACAGTAAGATCACTTTATCAAGCGGTTTCTAACATTCCACACAACGAAATAAGGAATAAATATATATATGATTCGTGCCTATATCGTATCTTATTGATATCGGTATCGGCCAATACTCAAGGCTATAATATCGGTATCGTATCGGAAGTGAAAAAGTTGTATCGGGACATCCCTACTAGAAACATAAGCGGCAGCTCAGCTCGCTGGCGGTCGTTGAGGTGAAGGCTAATTAGCTTTTAGCGTAATGTTAGCTCACTGTGCGGTGTGTGTGCGTGTGTTACGGACAGCTGTCTGAGAGAAAGACAAGCATTATTGACCTACAGCTACAGTTAACAACTAAGTTATTTCACTTTACCTTTTTCCGTGTTGATTGAGCTGTGTTGAAAGCAGCAAATAAGGACATTATGTTAAATGAAGAGTTTCCTGAAGCTGTCTCTGATAGTGTATATAATAATGTAACTGCATCATAAAGCCTATGTGAACTCCATGGTGTTCAGGGATGAATAGTCTCTCCTATTGCTATTGTACTATTTTTTCAGCTATAGCTACATTAATAATTAGTAAAGTAACAGCTTAGTTTTGGATGGCAGGGTCCCTGCTATCACATGTTGATAAAAATATAACATTTACATTAAAAAACCAACTACAGGCTTCCCAAATGCTGGAATAAATTAAGCATGATGAGTTGAGCATATCTGCGATGAGGTAGCGACTTGTCTAGGGTGTACCCCGCCTTCCGCCCGATTGTAGCTGAGATAGGCACCAGCGCCCCCCGCGACCCCAAAGGGAATAAGCGGTAGGAAATGGATGGCAGGAGTTGAGCATATGTGAGCATGTGGCCCCACTTTTAACTCTTTTTTTTTTTTCAAACGCTTATTGCAAACGCTTACTTAAAGTAAGTCATTAATTTGACTTTGTAAGTCATTATTTTGACTTAGTAAGCCATTATTTTGTCATTATTTTTGATTTAGTAAATTACTAAGTCATAATATTGATATACTTAATATCTCAGGTAACTAGGACTGTTTTGTTTTTACTTTACGGAAAAAATATCGAGATATATATCGTGTATCGCCATTCAGCAATTAAAGCGGAAAACACAACCAAAAGTTGTAGGCTTCTTCAAGCGACGAAGCCGGCCTACTTCACCGCAGCCTGTAGTCTATTGCCCCCCAGGCTGCGGTGGAAGCGACGAGGTGGAGACGTGATGGCGACAGGCCGAGTTCCACCAATCCTTACACCCACCCACCCCCTTTCCCAGTCCCCTCCCCCTGGAGAGTCACCACCTTAACTAACACATTTTCTGGGGGAAACACTGCAAAGGCATCCTCGACACGAATCATTGTTTTGTTCCTGGCTTTGTCATGAATAAATTGATCATTTTAACAACGCCTTTTAGATTTACTAAGAACTGACATGTTTAGTAACTTTACCA